>NW_026893771.1:300000-419562 GCF_032452875.1 Bos javanicus
CATGATCAGCCACGTGATCAGTGCATGATAGCCACGTGATCAGTGCATGATCAGTCACGTGATCAGTGCATGATCAGTCACGTGATCAGTGCATGATCAGCCACGTGATCAGTGCATGATCAGTTACGTGATCAGTGCATGATCAGTCACGTGATCAGTGCATGATAGCTGCGTGATCAGTGCATGATCAGCCACGTGATCAGTGCATGATAGCCACGTGATCAGTGCATGATCAGTCACGTGATCAGTGCATGATCAGCCACGTGATCAGTGCATGATCAGTCACGTGATCAGTGCATGGTAGCTGCGTGATCAGTGCATGATCAGCCACGTGATCAGTGCATGATAGCCACGTGATCAGTGCATGATCAGCCACGTGATCAGTGCATGATCAGTCACGTGATCAGTGCATGATCAGTCACGTGATCAGTGCATGATAGCTACGTGATCAGTGCATGATCAGCCACGTGATCAGTGCATGATAGCCACGTGATCAGTGCATGATAGCCACGTGATCAGTGCATGATCAGTCACGTGATCAGTGCATGATCAGCCACGTGATCAGTGCATGATATCCACGTGATCAGTGCATGATAGCCACGTGATCAGTGCATGATCAGCCACGTGATCAGTGCATGATCAGTCACGTGATCAGTGTGATCAGCCACGTGATCAGTGCATGATCAGTCACGTGATCAGTGCATGATCAATTACGTGATCAGTGCATGATCAGCCACGTGATCAGTGCATGATAGCCACGTGATCAGTGCATGATCAGTCACGTGATCAGTGCATGATCAGTCACGTGATCAGTGCATGATCATTCGTGATCAGTGCATGATCAGTCACGTGACCAGTATATGGTACCTACGTGATCATTGCATGATCAGCCACGTGATCAGTGCATGATAGCCACGTGATCAGTGCATGATCAGTCACGTGATCAGTGTATGATCAGCCACGTGATCAGTGCATGATAGCCACGTGATCAGTGCATGATCAGTCACGTGATCAGTGTGTGATCAGCCACGTGATCAGTGCATGATCAGCCACGTGATCAGTGCATGATAGCCACGTGATCAGTGCATGATCAGTCACGTGATCAGTGCATGATCAGCCACGTGATCAGTGCATGATCAGTCACGTGATCAGTGCATGATCAGCCACGTGATCAGTGCATGATCAGCCACGTGATCAGTGCATGATCAGCCACGTGATCAGTGCATGATCAGTCACGTGATCAGTGCATGATCAGTCACGTGATCAGTGCATGATCAGTCACGTGACCAGTACATGGTAGCTACGTGATCAGTGCATGATCAGCCACGTGATCAGTGCATGATAGCCACGTGATCAGTGCATGATCAGTCACGTGATCAGTGCATGATCAGTCACGTGATCAGTGCATGATCAGCCACGTGATCAGTGCATGATCAGTCACGTGATCAGTGCATGATCAGTCACGTGATCAGTGCATGATAGCCACGTGATCAGTGCATGATCAGCCACGTGATCAGTGCATGATCAGCCACGTGATCAGTGCATGATCAGTTACGTGAGCAGTGTATGATCAGCCACGTGATCAGTGCATGGTCAGACACGTGAACAGTGTATGATCAGCCACGTGATCAGTGCATGATATCCAAGTGATCAGTGCATGATCAGTCACGTGATCAGTGTATGATCAGCCACGTGAACAGTGCATGCTCAGTCACGTGATCAGGGCCTGCTGAGCTGCGTGATTACTGTCTGCTCATCTGCTTGACAATTGCCAGCTGAGCTGCATGATTCCTGCCTGTCATCTGCTTGACAATTGCCAGCTGTGCTGTGTAATTCCTGCCTGCTCAGCTGCTTGATTATTGCCAGCTGAGCAGCATGATTCCTCACAGCTGAGTTCCATGATTATTGCCTGCTGACTGTTTGATTCATGCCTACTCAGCTCTTTGTTTATTGCCTCCAGAGGCACATGATCAGTGTATGATAGCAAACATGATCAGCGCATGATCAGTCACATGATCAGCGCCATTAAGTCACGTGATCACTACATGATAGTCATGTGATCAGTCCATGCTCAGTCACGGTATCAGTGCATGATCAGCCACGTGATCAGTGCATGATCAGCCACGTGATCAGTGCATGATCAGCCACGTGATCAGTGCATGATCAGTCACGTGATCAGTGCATGATAGCACGTGATCAGTGCATGATCAGTCACGTGATCAGTGCATGATCAGCCACGTGATCAGTGCATGATCAGCCACGTGATCAGTGCATGATAGCCACGTGATCAGTGCATGATCAGTCACGTGATCAGTGCATGATCAGTCACGTGATCAGTGCATGATCAGCCACGTGATCAGTGCATGATCAGTCACGTGATCAGTGCATGATCAGTCACGTGATCAGTGCATGATAGCCACGTGATCAGTGCATGATCAGCCACGTGATCAGTGCATGATCAGCCACGTGATCAGTGCATGATCAGTTACGTGATCAGTGCATGATCAGCCACGTGATCAGTGCATGATCAGACACGTGATCAGTGCATGATCAGCCACGTGATCAGTGCATGATATCCACGTGATCAGTGCATGATCAGTCACGTGATCAGTGTATGATCAGCCACGTGATCAGTGCATGATCAGTCACGTGATCAGGGCCTGCTGAGCTGCGTGATTACTGTCTGCTCATCTGCTTGACAATTGCCAGCTGAGCTGCATGATTCCTGCCTGTCATCTGCTTGACAATTGCCAGCTGTGCTGTGTAATTCCTGCCTGCTCAGCTGCTTGATTATTGCCAGCTGAGCAGCATGATTCCTCACAGCTGAGTTCCATGATTATTGCCTGCTGACTGTTTGATTCATGCCTACTCAGCTCTTTGTTTATTGCCTCCAGAGGCACATGATCAGTGTATGATAGCAAACATGATCAGTGCATGATCAGTCACATGATCAGTGCCATTAAGTCACGTGATCAGTGCATGATAGTCATGTGATCAGTGCATGATCAGTCACGGTATCAGTGCATGATCAGCCACGTGATCAGTGCATGATAGCCACGTGATCAGTGCATGATCAGCCACGTGATCAGTGCATGATCAGCCACGTGATCAGTGCATGATCAGCCACGTGATCAGTGCATGATCAGTCACGTGATCAGTGCATGATCAGTCACGTGATCAGTGCATGATCAGCCACGTGATCAGTGCATGATAGCCACGTGATCAGTGCATGATCAGTCACGTGATCAGTGCATGATCAGTCACGTGATCAGTGCATGATCAGCCACGTGATCAGTGCATGATCAGTCACGTGATCAGTGCATGATCAGTCACGTGATCAGTGCATGATAGCCACGTGATCAGTGCATGATCAGCCACGTGATCAGTGCATGATCAGCCACGTGATCAGTGCATGATCAGTTACGTGATCAGTGTATGATCAGCCACGTGATCAGTGCATGGTCAGACACGTGATCAGTGTATGATCAGCCACGTGATCAGTGCATGATATCCAAGTGATCAGTGCATGATCAATCACGTGATCAGTGTATGATCAGCCACGTGAACAGTGCATGCTCAGTCACGTGATCAGGGCCTGCTGAGCTGCGTGATTACTGTCTGCTCATCTGCTTGACAATTGCCAGCTGAGCTGCATGATTCCTGCCTGTCATCTGCTTGACAATTGCCAGCTGTGCTGCGTAATTCCTGCCTGCTCAGCTGCTTGATTATTGCCAGCTGAGCAGCATGATTCCTCACAGCTGAGTTCCATGATTATTGCCTGCTGACTGTTTGATTCGTGCCTACTCAGCTCTTTGTTTATTGCCTCCAGAGGCACATGATCAGTGTATGATAGCAAACATGATCAGCGCATGATCAGTCACATGATCAGCGCCATTAAGTCACGTGATCACTACATGATAGTCATGTGATCAGTCCATGCTCAGTCACGGTATCAGTGCATGATCAGCCACGTGATCAGTGCATGATAGCCACGTGATCAGTGCATGATCAGCCACGTGATCAGTGCATGATCAGCCACGTGATCAGTGCATGATTGCTACGTGATCAGTGCATGATCAGTCACGTGATCAGTGCATGATCAGGCACGTGATCAGTGCATGATCAGCCACGTGATCAGTGCATGATAGCCACGTGATCAGTGCATGATCAGTCACGTGATCAGTGCATGATCAGTCACGTGACCAGTACATGGTAGCTACGTGATCATTGCATGATCAGCCACGTGATCAGTGCATGATAGCCACGTGATCAGTGCATGATCAGTCACGTGATCAGTGCATGATCAGTCACGTGATCAGTGCATGATCAGCCACGTGATCAGTGCATGATCAGCCACGTGATCAGTGCATGATCAGTCACGTGATCAGTGCATGATAGCCACGTGATCAGTGCATGATCAGCCACGTGATCAGTGCATGATAGCCACGTGATCAGTGCATGATCAGTCACGTGATCAGTGCATGATCAGTCACGTGATCAGTGCATGATCAGCCACGTGATCAGTGCATGATCAGTCACGTGATCAGTGCATGATAGCTGCGTGATCAGTGCATGATCAGCCACGTGATCAGTGCATGATAGCCACGTGATCAGTGCATGATCAGCCACGTGATCAGTGCATGATCAGTCACGTGATCAGTGCATGATCAGTCACGTGATCAGTGCATGATAGCTACGTGATCAGTGCATGATCAGCCACGTGATCAGTGCATGATAGCCACGTGATCAGTGCATGATAGCCACGTGATCAGTGCATGATCAGTCACGTGATCAGTGCATGATCAGCCACGTGATCAGTGCATGATATCCACGTGATCAGTGCATGATAGCCACGTGATCAGTGCATGATAGCCACGTGATCAGTGCATGATCAGTCACGTGATCAGTGTGATCAGCCACGTGATCAGTGCATGATCAGTCACGTGATCAGTGCATGATCAATTACGTGATCAGTGCATGATCAGCCACGTGATCAGTGCATGATAGCCACGTGATCAGTGCATGATCAGTCACGTGATCAGTGCATGATCAGTCACGTGATCAGTGCATGATCATTTACGTGATCAGTGCATGATCAGTCACGTGACCAGTATATGGTACCTACGTGATCATTGCATGATCAGCCACGTGATCAGTGCATGATAGCCACGTGATCAGTGCATGATCAGTTACGTGAGCAGTGTATGATCAGCCACGTGATCAGTGCATGAGTGCCACGTGATCAGTGCATGATCAGTCACGTGACAGTGTGTGATCAGCCACGTGATCAGTGCATGATCAGCCACGTGATCAGTGCATGATAGCCACGTGATCAGTGCATGATCAGTTACGTGATCAGTGCATGATCAGCCACGTGATCAGTGCATGATCAGACACGTGATCAGTGCATGATCAGCCACGTGATCAGTGCATGACAGCCACGTGATCAGTGCATGATCAGCCACGTGATCAGTGCATGATCAGTCACGTGATCAGTGCATGATCAGTCACGTGATCAGTGCATGATCAGTCACTGATCAGTACATGGTTGCTACGTGATCAGTGCATGATCAGCCACGTGATCAGTGCATGATAGCCACGTGATCAGTGCATGATCAGTCACGTGATCAGTGCATGATCAGTCACGTGATCAGTGCATGATCATTCGTGATCAGTGCATGATCAGTCAGTGACCAGTATATGGTAGCTACGTGATCAGTGCATGATCAGCCACGTGATCAGTGCATGATAGCCACGTGATCAGTGCATGATCAGTCACGTGATCAGTGCATGATCAGCCACGTGATCAGTGCATGATCAGTCACGTGATCAGTGCATGATCAGCCACGTGATCAGTGCATGATCAGTCACGTGATCAGTGCATGATCAGTCACGTGATCAGTGCATGATAGCCACGTGATCAGTGCATGATCAGCCACGTGATCAGTGCATGATAGCCACGTGATCAGTGCATGATCAGTCACGTGATCAGTGCATGATCAGTCACGTGATCAGTGCATGATCAGTCACGTGATCAGTGCATGATCAATCACGTGATCAGTGCATGATCAGTCACGTGATCAGTGCATGATAGCTACGTGATCAGTGCATGATCAGCCACGTGATCAGTGCATGATAGCCACGTGATCAGTGCATGATCAGTCACGTGATCAGTGCATGATCATCCACGTGATCAGTGCATGATCAGTCACGTGATCAGTGCATGATCAGACGTGATCAGTGCATGATCAGTCACGTGATCAGTGCATGATCAGCCACGTGATCAGTGCATGATAGCCACGTGATCAGTGCATGATAGCCACGTGATCAGTGCATGATCAGTCACGTGATCAGTGCATGATCAGCCACGTGATCAGTGCATGATAGCCACTGATCAGTGCATGATCAGTCACGTGATCAGTGCATGATCAGTCACGTGATCAGTGCATGATCAGTCACGTGATCAGTGCATGATCAGCCACGTGATCAGTGCATGATCAGTCACGTGATCAGTGCATGATAGCCCGTGATCAGTGCATGATCAGTCACGTGATCAGTGCATGATCAGCCACGTGATCAGTGCATGATCAATTACGTGATCAGTGCATGATCAGTCACGTGATCAGTGCATGGTAGCTGCGTGATCAGTGCATGATCAGCCACGTGATCAGTGCATGATAGCCACGTGATCAGTGCATGATCAGTCACGTGATCAGTGCATGATCAGTCACGTGATCAGTGCATGATCAGCCACGTGATCAGTGCATGATCAGTCACGTGATCAGTGCATGATAGCTGCATGATCAGTGCATGATCAGCCACGTGATCAGTGCATGATAGCCACGTGATCAGTGCATGATCAGCCACGTGATCAGTGCATGATCAGTCACGTGATCAGTGCATGATCAGTCACGTGACCAGTGCATGATAGCTACGTGATCAGTGCATGATCAGCCACGTGATCAGTGCATGATAGCCACGTGATCAGTGCATGATAGCCACGTGATCAGTGCATGATCAGTCACGTGATCAGTGCATGATCAGCCACGTGATCAGTGCATGATATCCACGTGATCAGTGCATGATAGCCACGTGATCAGTGCATGATAGCCACGTGATCAGTGCATGATCAGTCACGTGATCAGTGTGATCAGCCACGTGATCAGTGCATGATCAGTCACGTGATCAGTGCATGATCAGCCACGTGATCAGTGCATGATCAGCCACGTGATCAGTGCATGATAGCCACGTGATCAGTGCATGATCAGTCACGTGATCAGTGCATGATCAGTCACGTGATCAGTGCATGATCATTTACGTGATCAGTGCATGATCAGTCACGTGACCAGTATATGGTAGCTTCGTGATCATTGCATGATCAGCCACGTGAGCAGTGCATGATAGCCACGTGATCAGTGCATGATCAGTTACGTGAGCAGTGTATGATCAGCCACGTGATCAGTGCATGAGTGCCACGTGATCAGTGCATGATCAGTCACGTGACAGTGTGTGATCAGCCACGTGATCAGTGCATGATCAGCCACGTGATCAGTGCATGATAGCCACGTGATCAGTGCATGATCAGTTACGTGATCAGTGCATGATCAGCCACGTGATCAGTGCATGATCAGACACGTGATCAGTGCATGATCAGCCACGTGATCAGTGCATGACAGCCACGTGATCAGTGCATGATCAGCCACGTGATCAGTGCATGATCAGTCACGTGATCAGTGCATGATCAGTCACGTGATCAGTGCATGATCAGTCACTGATCAGTACATGGTTGCTACGTGATCATTGCATGATCAGCCACGTGATCAGTGCATGATAGCCACGTGATCAGTGCATGATCAGTCACGTGATCAGTGCATGATCAGTCACGTGATCAGTGCATGATCATTTACGTGATCAGTGCATGATCAGTCACGTGACCTGTATATGGTAGCTACGTGATCAGTGCATGATCAGCCACGTGATCAGTGCATGATAGCCACGTGATCAGTGCATGATCAGTCACGTGATCAGTGCATGATCAGCCACGTGATCAGTGCATGATCAGTCACGTGATCAGTGCATGATCAGCCACGTGATCAGTGCATGATCAGTCACGTGATCAGTGCATGATCAGTCACGTGATCAGTGCATGATAGCTACGTGATCAGTGCATGATCAGCCACGTGATCAGTGCATGATAGCCACGTGATCAGTGCATGATCAGTCACGTGATCAGTGCATGATCAGTCACGTGATCAGTGCATGATCAGTCACGTGATCAGTGCATGATCAGTCACGTGATCAGTGCATGATCAGTCACGTGATCAGTGCATGATAGCTACGTGATCAGTGCATGATCAGCCACGTGATCAGTGCATGATAGCCACGTGATCAGTGCATGATCAGTCACATGATCAGTGCATGATCATCCACGTGATCAGTGCATGATCAGTCACGTGATCAGTGCATGATCAGACGTGATCAGTGCATGATCAGTCACGTGATCAGTGCATGATCAGCCACGTGATCAGTGCATGATAGCCACGTGATGAGTGCATGATAGCCACGTGATCAGTGCATGATCAGTCACGTGATCAGTGCATGATCAGCCACGTGATCAGTGCATGATAGCCACTGATCAGTGCATGATCAGTCACGTGATCAGTGCATGATCAGTCACGTGATCAGTGCATGATCAGTCACGTGATCAGTGCATGATCAGCCACGTGATCAGTGCATGATCAGTCACGTGATCAGTGCATGATAGCCCGTGATCAGTGCATGATCAGTCCCGTGATCAGTGCATGATCAGCCACGTGATCAGTGCATGATAGCCACGTGATCAGTGCATGATCAGTCACGTGATCAGTGCATGATCAGTCACGTGATCAGTGCATGATCAGCCACGTGATCAGTGCATGATCAATTACGTGATCAGTGCATGATCAGTCACGTGACCAGTACATGGTAGCTACGTGATCATTGCATGATCAGCCACGTGATCAGTGCATGATAGCCACGTGATCAGTGCATGATCAGTCACGTGATCAGTGCATGATCAGTCACGTGATCAGTGCATGATCAGTCACGTGATCAGTGCATGATCAGTCACGTGATCAGTGCATGATAGCTACGTGATCAGTGCATGATCAGCCACGTGATCAGTGCATGATAGCCACGTGATCAGTGCATGATCAGTCACGTGATCAGTGCATGATCAGTCACGTGATCAGTGCATGATCAGTCACGTGATCAGTGCATGATAGCTACGTGATCAGTGCATGATCAGCCACGTGATCAGTGCATGATAGCCACGTGATCAGTGCATGATCAGTCCCGTGATCAGTGCATGATCAGTCACGTGATCAGTGCATGATCAGTCACGTGATCAGTGCATGATCAGTCACGTGATCAGTGCATGATCAGTCACGTGATCAGTGCATGATAGCCACGTGATCAGTGCATGATCAGCCACGTGATCAGTGCATGATAGCCACGTGATCAGTGCATGATCAGTCACGTGATCAGTGCATGATCAGTCACGTGATCAGTGCATGATCAGTCACGTGATCAGTGCATGATCAATTACGTGATCAGTGCATGATCAGTCACGTGATCAGTGCATGATTGCAACTGATCAGTGCATGATCAGCCACGTGATCAGTGCATGATAGCCACGTGATCAGTGCATGATCAGTCACGTGATCAGTGCATGATCAGTCACGTGATCAGTGCATGATCAGTCACGTGATCAGTGCATGATCAGTCACGTGATCAGTATATGGTAGTTGCGTGATCAGTGCATGACAGCCACGTGATCAGTGCATGATAGCCACGTGATCAGTGCATGATCAGTCACGTGATCAGTGCATGATCAGCCACGTGATCAGTGCATGATCAGTCACGTGATCAGTGCATGATCAGCCACGTGATCAGTGCATGATCAGTCACGTGATCAGTGCATGATCAGTCACGTGATCAGTGCATGATAGCTACGTGATCAGTGCATGATCAGCCACGTGATCAGTGCATGATAGCCACGTGATCAGTGCATGATCAGTCACGTGATCAGTGCATGATCAGTCACGTGATCAGTGCATGATCAGTCACGTGATCAGTGCATGATCAGTCACGTGATCAGTGCATGATAGCTACGTGATCAGTGCATGATCAGCCACGTGATCAGTGCATGATAGCCACGTGATCAGTGCATGATCAGCCACGTGATCAGTGCATGATCAGCCACGTGATCAGTGCATGATCAGCCACGTGATCAGTGCATGATCAGCCACGTGATCAGTGCATGATACCACGTGATCAGTGCATGATCAGTCACGTGATCAGTGCATGATCAGCCACGTGATCAGTGCATGATAGCCACGTGATCAGTGCATGATAGCCACGTGATCAGTGCATGATCAGTCACGTGATCAGTGCATGATCAGCCACGTGATCAGTGCATGATCAGCCACGTGATCAGTGCATGATAGCCACGTGATCAGTGCATGATCAGTCACGTGATCAGTGCATGATCAGTCACGTGATCAGTGCATGATCAGCCACGTGATCAGTGCATGATCAGCCACGTGATCAGTGCATGATCAGTCACGTGATCAGTGCATGATCAGTCACGTGATCAGTGCATGATCAGCCACGTGATCAGTGCATGATCAGTCACGTGATCAGTGCATGATCAGCCACGTGATCAGTGCATGATCAGCCACGTGATCAGTGCATGATCAGTCACGTGATCAGTGCATGATCAGCCACGTGATCAGTGCATGATCAGCCACGTGATCAGTGCATGATAGCCACGTGATCAGTGCATGATCAGTTACGTGAGCAGTGTATGATCAGCCACGTGATCAGTGCATGGTCAGACACGTGAACAGTGTATGATCAGCCACGTGATCAGTGCATGATATCCAAGTGATCAGTGCATGATCATCACGTGATCAGTGTATGATCAGCCACGTGAACAGTGCATGCTCAGTCACGTGATCAGGGCCTGCTGAGCTGCGTGATTACTGTCTGCTCATCTGCTTGACAATTGCCAGCTGAGCTGCACGATTCCTGCCTGTCATCTGCTTGACAATTGCCAGCTGTGCTGCGTAATTCCTGCCTGCTCAGCTGCTTGATTATTGCCAGCTGAGCAGCATGATTCCTCACACCTGAGTTCCATGATTATTGCCTGCTGACTGTTTGACTCGTGCCTACTCAGCTCTTTGTTTATTGCCTCCAGAGGCACATGATCAGTGTATGATAGCAAACATGATCAGCGCATGATCAGTCACATGATCAGCGCCATTAAGTCACGTGATCACTACATGATAGTCATGTGATCAGTCCATGCTCAGTCACGGTATCAGT
The DNA here is from genome assembly GCF_032452875.1 of Bos javanicus. Taxonomy (NCBI): domain Eukaryota; kingdom Metazoa; phylum Chordata; class Mammalia; order Artiodactyla; family Bovidae; genus Bos; species Bos javanicus. The sequence goes on from NW_026893771.1 coordinate 311,368, forward strand.
GCATGATCAGCCACGTGATCAGTGCATGATCAGCCACGTGATCAGTGCATGATAGCTATGTGATCAGTGCATGATCAGTCACGTGATCAGTGCATGATCAGTCACGTGATCAGTGCATGATCAGCCACGTGATCAGTGCATGATCAGTCACCTGATGGGTGTATGATCAGTCACGTGACCAGTACATGGTAGCTACATGATCATTGCATGATCAGCCACGTGAGTAGTGCATGATAGCCACGTGATCAGTGCATGATCAGTCACGTGATCAGTGCATGATCAGTCATGTGATCAGTGCATGATCAGGCACGTGATCAGTGCATGATCAGCCACGTGATCAGTGCATGATAGCCACGTGATCAGTGCATGATCAGTCACGTGATCAGTGCATGATCAGTCACGTGATCAGTGCATGATCAGCCACGTGATCAGTGCATGATCAGCCACGTGATCAGTGCATGATCAGTCACGTGATCAGTGCATGATCAGTCACGTGATCAGTGCATGGTAGCTACGTGATCAGTGCATGATCAGCCACGTGATCAGTGCATGATAGCCACGTGATCAGTGCATGATCAGTCACGTGATCAGTGCATGATCAGTCACGTGATCAGTGCATGATCAGTCACGTGATCAGTGCATGATCAATTACGTGATCAGTGCATGATCAGTCACGTGATCAGTGCATGATAGCTACGTGATCAGTGCATGATCAGCCACGTGATCAGTGCATGATAGCCACGTGATCAGTGCATGATCAGTCACGTGATCAGTGCATGATCAGCCACGTGATCAGTGCATGATCAGCCACGTGATCAGTGCATGATCAGCCACGTGATCAGTGCATGATCAGCCACGTGATCAGTGCATGATCAGTCACGTGATCAGTGCATGATCAGTCACGTGATCAGTGCATGATCAGCCACGTGATCAGTGCATGATAGCCACGTGATCAGTGCATGATCAGCCACGTGATCAGTGCATGATCAGTCACGTGATCAGTGCATGATCAGTCACGTGATCAGTGCATGATCAGTCACGTGATCAGTGCATGATAGCCACGTGATCAGTGCATGATCAGCCACGTGATCAGTGCATGATCAGCCACGTGATCAGTGCATGATCAGTCACGTGATCAGTGCATGATAGCCACGTGATCAGTGCATGATCAGCCACGTGATCAGTGCATGATAGCCACGTGATCAGTGCATGATCAGTTACGTGAGCAGTGTATGATCAGCCACGTGATCAGTGCATGGTCAGACACGTGAACAGTGTATGATCAGCCACGTGATCAGTGCATGATATCCAAGTGATCAGTGCATGATCATCACGTGATCAGTGTATGATCAGCCACGTGAACAGTGCATGCTCAGTCACGTGATCAGGGCCTGCTGAGCTGCGTGATTACTGTCTGCTCATCTGCTTGACAATTGCCAGCTGAGCTGCACGATTCCTGCCTGTCATCTGCTTGACAATTGCCAGCTGTGCTGCATAATTCCTGCCTGCTCAGCTGCTTGATTATTGCCAGCTGAGCAGCATGATTCCTCACACCTGAGTTCCATGATTATTGCCTGCTGACTGTTTGATTCGTGCCTACTCAGCTCTTTGTTTATTGCCTCCAGAGGCACATGATCAGTGTATGATAGCAAACATGATCAGCGCATGATCAGTCACATGATCAGAGCCATTATGTCACGTGATCACTACATGATAGTCATGTGATCAGTCCATGCTCAGTCACGGTATCAGTGCATGATCAGCCACGTGATCAGTGCATGATCAGCCACGTGATCAGTGCATGATAGCCATGTGATCAGTGCATGATCAGTCACGTGATCAGTGCATGATCAGTCACGTGATCAGTGCATGATCAGCCACGTGATCAGTGCATGATCAGTCACCTGATGGGTGTATGATCAGTCACGTGACCAGTACATGGTAGCTACATGATCATTGCATGATCAGCCACGTGAGTAGTGCATGATCAGCCACGTGATCAGTGCATGATCAGTCACGTGATCAGTGCATGATCAGCCACGTGATCAGTGCATGATAGCCACGTGATCAGTGCATGATCAGTCACGTGATCAGTGCATGATCAGTCACGTGATCAGTGCATGATCAGCCACGTGATCAGTGCATGATCAGCCACGTGATCAGTGCATGATCAATTACGTGATCAGTGCATGATCAGTCACGTGATCAGTGCATGGTAGCTACGTGATCAGTGCATGATCAGCCACGTGATCAGTGCATGATAGCCACGTGATCAGTGCATGATCAGTCACGTGATCAGTGCATGATCAGCCACGTGATCAGTGCATGATCAGCCACGTGATCAGTGCATGATCAGCCACGTGATCAGTGCATGATCAGCCACGTGATCAGTGCATGATCAGTCACGTGATCAGTGCATGATCAGCCACGTGATCAGTGCATGATCAGTCACGTGATCAGTGCATGATCAGTCACGTGATCAGTGCATGATCAGTCACGTGATCAGTGCATGATAGCCACGTGATCAGTGCATGATCAGCCACGTGATCAGTGCATGATAGCCACGTGATCAGTGCATGATCAGTCACGTGATCAGTGCATGATCAGCCACGTGATCAGTGCATGATCAGCCACGTGATCAGTGCATGATCAGCCACGTGATCAGTGCATGATCAGCCACGTGATCAGTGCATGATCAGTCACGTGATCAGTGCATGATCAGTCACGTGATCAGTGCATGATCAGTCACGTGATCAGTGCATGATCAGCCACGTGATCAGTGCATGATCAGCCACGTGATCAGTGCATGATCAGTCACGTGATCAGTGCATGATCAGCCACGTGATCAGTGCATGATAGCCACGTGATCAGTGCATGATCAGTCACGTGATCAGTGCATGATCAGCCACGTGATCAGTGCATGATAGCCACGTGATCAGTGCATGATCAGTCACGTGATCAGTGCATGATCAGCCACGTGATCAGTGCATGATCAGCCACGTGATCAGTGCATGATCAGTCACGTGATCAGTGCATGATCAGCCACGTGATCAGTGCATGATCAGCCACGTGATCAGTGCATGGTCAGACACGTGAACAGTGTATGATCAGCCACGTGATCAGTGCATGATATCCAAGTGATCAGTGCATGATCAGTCACGTGATCAGTGTATGATCAGCCACGTGAACAGTGCATGCTCAGTCACGTGATCAGGGCCTGCTGAGCTGCGTGATTACTGTCTGCTCATCTGCTTGACAATTGCCAGCTGAGCTGCACGATTCCTGCCTGTCATCTGCTTGACAATTGCCAGCTGTGCTGCGTAATTCCTGCCTGCTCAGCTGCTTGATTATTGCCAGCTGAGCAGCATGATTCCTCACAGCTGAGTTCCATGATTATTGCCTGCTGACTGTTTGATTCGTGCCTACTCAGCTCTTTGTTTATTGCCTCCAGAGGCACATGATCAGTGTATGATAGCAAACATGATCAGCGCATGATCAGTCACATGATCAGCGCCATTAAGTCACGTGATCACTACATGATAGTCATGTGATCAGTCCATGCTCAGTCACGGTATCAGTGCATGATCAGCCACGTGATCAGTGCATGATAGCCACGTGATCAGTGCATGATCAGCCACGTGATCAGTGCATGATCAGTCACGTGATCAGTGCATGATAGCACGTGATCAGTGCATGATCAGTCACGTGATCAGTGCATGATCAGCCACGTGATCAGTGCATGATCAGCCACGTGATCAGTGCATGATAGCCACGTGATCAGTGCATGATCAGTCACGTGATCAGTGCATGATCAGTCACGTGATCAGTGCATGATCAGCCACGTGATCAGTGCATGATCAGTCACGTGATCAGTGCATGATCAGTCACGTGATCAGTGCATGGTAGCTGCGTGATCAGTGCATGATCAGCCACGTGATCAGTGCATGATAGCCACGTGATCAGTGCATGATCAGTCACGTGATCAGTGCATGATCAGTCACGTGATCAGTGCATGATCAGCCACGTGATCAGTGCATGATCAGTCACGTGATCAGTGCATGGTAGCTACGTGATCAGTGCATGATCAGCCACGTGATCAGTGCATGATAGCCACGTGATCAGTGCATGATCAGTCACGTGATCAGTGCATGATCAGTCACGTGATCAGTGCATGATCATTCGTGATCAGTGCATGATCAGTCACGTGATCAGTGCATGGTAGCTACGTGATCAGTGCATGATCAGCCACGTGATCAGTGCATGATAGCCACGTGATCAGTGCATGATCAGTCACGTGATCAGTGTATGATCAGCCACGTGATCAGTGCATGATGCCACGTGATCAGTGCATGATCAGTCACGTGATCAGTGCATGATCAGCCACGTGATCAGTGCATGATCAGCCACGTGATCAGTGCATGATAGCCACGTGATCAGTGCATGATCAGTCACGTGATCAGTGCATGATCAGCCACGTGATCAGTGCATGATAGCCACGTGATCAGTGCATGATCAGTCACGTGATCAGTGCATGATCAGTCACGTGATCAGTGCATGATCAGCCACGTGATCAGTGCATGATAGCCACGTGATCAGTGCATGATCAGTCACGTGATCAGTGCATGATCAGTCACGTGATCAGTGCATGATCAGCCACGTGATCAGTGCATGATAGCCACGTGATCAGTGCATGATCAGTCACGTGATCAGTGCATGATCAGTCACGTGATCAGTGCATGATCAGCCACGTGATCAGTGCATGATAGCCACGTGATCAGTGCATGATCAGTCACGTGATCAGTGCATGATCAGTCACGTGATCAGTGCATGATCAGCCACGTGATCAGTGCATGATCAATTACGTGATCAGTGCATGATCAGTCACGTGATCAGTACATGGTAGCTACGTGATCATTGCATGATCAGCCACGTGATCAGTGCATGATAGCCACGTGATCAGTGCATGATCAGTCACGTGATCAGTGCATGATCAGTCACGTGATCAGTGCATGATCATTCACGTGATCAGTGCATGATCAGTCACGTGATCAGTGCATGATAGCTACGTGATCAGTGCATGATCAGTCACGTGATCAGTGCATGATCAGCCACGTGATCAGTGCATGATCAGTCACGTGATCAGTGCATGATCAGCCACGTGATCAGTGCATGATAGCCACGTGATCAGTGCATGATCAGTCACGTGATCAGTGCATGATCAGTCACGTGATCAGTGCATGATCAGCCACGTGATCAGTGCATGATCAGTCACGTGATCAGTGCATGATCAGTCACGTGATCAGTGCATGATAGCCACGTGATCAGTGCATGATCAGCCACGTGATCAGTGCATGATCAGCCACGTGATCAGTGCATGATCAGTTACGTGAGCAGTGTATGATCAGCCACGTGATCAGTGCATGGTCAGACACGTGAACAGTGTATGATCAGCCACGTGATCAGTGCATGATATCCAAGTGATCAGTGCATGATCAGTCACGTGATCAGTGTATGATCAGCCACGTGAACAGTGCATGCTCAGTCACGTGATCAGGGCCTGCTGAGCTGCGTGATTACTGTCTGCTCATCTGCTTGACAATTGCCAGCTGAGCTGCACGATTCCTGCCTGTCATCTGCTTGACAATTGCCAGCTGTGCTGCGTAATTCCTGCCTGCTCAGCTGCTTGATTATTGCCAGCTGAGCAGCATGATTCCTCAAACCTGAGTTCCATGATTATTGCCTGCTGACTGTTTGATTCGTGCCTACTCAGCTCTTTGTTTATTGCCTCCAGAGGCACATGATCAGTGTATGATAGCAAACATGATCAGCGCATGATCAGTCACATGATCAGCGCCATTAAGTCACGTGATCACTACATGATAGTCATGTGATCAGTCCATGCTCAGTCACGGTATCAGTGCATGATCAGCCACGTGATCAGTGCATGATAGCCACGTGATCAGTGCATGATCAGCCACGTGATCAGTGCATGATTGCTACGTGATCAGTGCATGATCAGTCACGTGATCAGTGCATGATCAGGCACGTGATCAGTGCATGATCAGCCACGTGATCAGTGCATGATAGCCACGTGATCAGTGCATGATCAGTCACCTGATGGGTGTATGATCAGTCACGTGACCAGTACATGGTAGCTACATGATCATTGCATGATCAGCCACGTGATCAGTGCATGATAGCCACGTGATCAGTGCATGATCAGTCACGTGATCAGTGCATGATCAGTCATGTGATCAGTGCATGATCAGGCACGTGATCAGTGCATGATCAGCCACGTGATCAGTGCATGATAGCCACGTGATCAGTGCATGATCAGTCACGTGATCAGTGCATGATCAGTCACGTGATCAGTGCATGATCAGCCACGTGATCAGTGCATGATCAGCCACGTGATCAGTGCATGATCAGTCACGTGATCAGTGCATGATCAGTCACGTGATCAGTGCATGATAGCTGCGTGATCAGTGCATGATCAGCCACGTGATCAGTGCATGATAGCCACGTGATCAGTGCATGATCAGCCACGTGATCAGTGCATGATCAGTTACGTGATCAGTGCATGATCAGTCACGTGATCAGTGCATGATAGCTACGTGATCAGTGCATGATCAGCCACGTGATCAGTGCATGATAGCCACGTGATCAGTGCATGATAGCCACGTGATCAGTGCATGATCAGTCACGTGATCAGTGTGTGATCAGCCACGTGATCAGTGCATGATATCCACGTGATCAGTGCATGATAGCCACGTGATCAGTGCATGATCAGCCACGTGATCAGTGCATGATCAGTCACGTGATCAGTGTGATCAGCCACGTGATCAGTGCATGATCAGTCACGTGATCAGTGCATGATCAATTACGTGATCAGTGCATGATCAGCCACGTGATCAGTGCATGATAGCCACGTGATCAGTGCATGATCAGTCACGTGATCAGTGCATGATCAGTCACGTGATCAGTGCATGATCATTTACGTGATCAGTGCATGATCAGTCACGTGACCAGTATATGGTAGCTACGTGATCATTGCATGATCAGCCACGTGAGCAGTGCATGATAGCCACGTGATGTGTGCATGATCAGTTACGTGAGCAGAATATGATCAGCCACGTGATCAGTGCATGAGTGCCACGTGATCAGTGCATGATCAGTCACGTGACAGGTGTGTGATCAGCCACGTGATCAGTGCATGATCAGCCACGTGATCAGTGCATGATAGTCACGTGATCAGTGCATGATCAGTTACGTGATCAGTGTATGATCAGCCACGTGATCAGTGCATGATCAGACACGTGATCAGTGTATGATCAGCCACGTGATCAGTGCATGACAGCCACGTGATCAGTGCATGATCAGCCACGTGATCAGTGCATGATCAGTCACGTGATCAGTGCATGATCAGTCACGTGATCAGTGCATGATCAGTCACGTGATCAGTACATGGTTGCTACATGATCATTGCATGATCAGCCACGTGATCAGTGCATGATAGCCACGTGATCAGTGCATGATCAGTCACGTGATCAGTGCATGATCAGTCACGTGATCAGTGCATGATCATTTACGTGATCAGTGCATGATCAGTCGAGTGACCAGTATATGGTAGCTACGTGATCAGTGCATGATCAGCCACGTGATCAGTGCATGATAGCCACGTGATCAGTGCATGATCAGTCACGTGATCAGTGCATGATCAGCCACGTGATCAGTGCATGATCAGTCACGTGATCAGTGCATGATCAGCCACGTGATCAGTGCATGATCAGCCACGTGATCAGTGCATGATAGTCACGTGATCAGTGCATGATAGCTACGTGATCAGTGCATGATCAGCCACGTGATCAGTGCATGATAGCCACGTGATCAGTGCATGATCAGTCACGTGATCAGTGCATGATCAGTCACGTGATCAGTGCATGATCAGTCACGTGATCAGTGCATGATCAGTCACGTGATCAGTGCATGGTAGCTACGTGATCATTGCATGATCAGCCACGTGATCAGTGCATGATAGCCACGTGATCAGTGCATGATCAGTCACGTGATCAGTGCATGATCATCCACGTGATCAGTGCATGATCAGTCACGTGATCAGTGCATGATCAGACGTGATCAGTGCATGATCAGTCACGTGATCAGTGCATGATCAGCCACGTGATCAGTGCATGATAGCCACGTGATCAGTGCATGATAGCCACGTGATCAGTGCATGATCAGTCACGTGATCAGTCATGATCAGCCACGTGATCAGTGCATGATAGCCACTGATCAGTGCATGATCAGTCACGTGATCAGTGCATGATCAGTCACGTGATCAGTGCATGATCAGTCACGTGATCAGTGCATGATCATTCACGTGATCAGTGCATGATCAGTCACGTGATCAGTGCATGATAGCCCGTGATCAGTGCATGATCAGTCCCGTGATCAGTGCATGATCAGCCACGTGATCAGTGCATGATAGCCACGTGATCAGTGCATGATCAGTCACGTGATCAGTGCATGATCAGTCACGTGATCAGTGCATGATCAGCCACGTGATCAGTGCATGATCAATTACGTGATCAGTGCATGATCAGTCACGTGATCAGTGCATGGTAGCTACGTGATCAGTGCATGATCAGCCACGTGATCAGTGCATGATAGCCACGTGATCAGTGCATGATCAGTCACGTGATCAGTGCATGATCAGTCACGTGATCAGTGCATGATCAGTCACGTGATCAGTGCATGATAGCTACGTGATCAGTGCATGATCAGCCACGTGATCAGTGCATGATAGCCACGTGATCAGTGCATGATCAGTCACGTGATCAGTGCATGATCAGTCACGTGATCAGTGCATGATAGCCACGTGATCAGTGCATGATCAGTCACGTGATCAGTGCATGATCAGTCACGTGATCAGTGCATGATAGCTACGTGATCAGTGCATGATCAGCCACGTGATCAGTGCATGATAGCCACGTGATCAGTGCATGATCAGTCACGTGATCAGTGCATGATCAGTCACGTGATCAGTGCATGATCAGTCACGTGATCAGTGCATGATCAATTACGTGATCAGTGCATGATCAGTCACGTGATCAGTACATGGTTGCAACGTGATCAGTGCATGATCAGCCACGTGATCAGTGCATGATAGCCACGTGATCAGTGCATGATCAGTCACGTGATCAGTGCATGATCAGTCACGTGATCAGTGCATGATCATTACGTGATCAGTGCATGATCAGTCACGTGACCAGTATATGGTAGCCACGTGATCAGTGCATGACAGCCACGTGATCAGTGCATGATAGCCACGTGATGTGCATGATCAGTCACGTGATCAGTGCATGATCAGCCACGTGATCAGTGCATGATGCCACGTGATCAGTGCATGATCAGTTACGTGATCAGTGCATGATCAGCCACGTGATCAGTGCATGATCAGACACGTGATCAGTGCATGATCAGCCACGTGATCAGTGCATGATATCCACGTGATCAGTGCATGATCAGTCACGTGATCAGTGTATGATCAGCCACGTGAACAGTGCATGCTCAGTCACGTGATCAGGGCCTGCTGAGCTGCGTGATTACTGTCTGCTCATCTGCTTGAATATTGCCAGCTGAGCTGCACGATTCCTGCCTGTCATCTGCTTGACAATTGCCAGCTGTGCTGCGTAATTCCTGCCTGCTCAGCTACTTGATTATTGCCAGCTGAGCAGCATGATTTCTCAGAGCTGAGTTCCATGATTATAGCCTGCTGACTGATTCGTGCCTACTCAGCTCTTTGTTCATTGCCTCCAGATGCACATGATCAGTGTATGACACCAAACATGATCAGTGCATGATCAGTCACATGATCAGTGCATGATAAGCCACGTGATCAGTGCATGATCAGTCACGTGATCAGTGCATGATCAGTCACGTGATCAGTGCATGGTAGCTGCGTGATCAGTGCATGATCAGCCACGTGATCAGTGCATGATAGCCACGTGATCAGTGCATGATCAGTCACGTGATCAGTGCATGATCAGTCACGTGATCAGTGCATGATCAGCCACGTGATCAGTGCATGATCAGTCACGTGATCAGTGCATGATCAGTCACGTGACCAGTGCATGATAGCCACGTGATCAGTGCATGATCAGCCACGTGATCAGTGCATGATCAGCCACGTGATCAGTGCATGATCAGTCACGTGATCAGTGCATGATCAGCCACGTGATCAGTGCATGGTCAGACACGTGATCAGTGTATGATCAGCCACGTGATCAGTGCATGATATCCACGTGATCAGTGCATGATCAATCACGTGATCAGTGTATGATCAGCCACGTGAACAGTGCATGCTCAGTCACGTGATCAGGGCCTGCTGAGCTGCGTGATTACTGTCTGCTCATCTGCTTGACAATTGCCAGCTGAGCTGCATGATTCCTGCCTGTCATCTGCTTGACAATTGCCAGCTGTGCTGTGTAATTCCTGCCTGCTCAGCTGCTTGATTATTGCCAGCTGAGCAGCATGATTCCTCACAGCTGAGTTCCATGATTATTGCCTGCTGACTGTTTGATTCGTGCCTACTCAGCTCTTTGTTTATTGCCTCCAGAGGCACATGATCAGTGTATGATAGCAAACATGCTCAGCGCATGATCAGTCACATGATCAGCGCCATTAAGTCACGTGATCACTACGTATTAGTCAGGTGATCAGTCCATGCTCAGTCACGGTATCAGTGCAGTATCAGCCACGTGATCAGTGCATGATCAGCCACGTGATCAGTGCATGATCAGCCACGTGATCAGTGCATGATCAGCCAGGTGATCAGTGAATGATAGCCACGTGATCAGTTCATGATTAGTCACGTGATCTGTGCATGACCAGGCAGGTGATCAGTGTATGATCAATTACATGATCAGTGCATGATCAGTCACGTGACCAGTACATGGTAGCTATGTGATCATTGCATGATCAGCCACGTGATCAGTGCATGATAGCCACGTGATCAGTGCATGATCAGTCACGTGATCCGTGTGATCAGCCACGTGATCAGTGCATGATCAGTGAGGTGATCAGTGCAGGATTAATTACGTGATCAGTGCATGATCAGTCACGTGATCAGTGCATGGTTGCTACGTGATCATTGCATGATCAGCCACGTGATCAGTGCATGATAGCCACGTGAGCAGTGCGTGATCAGTCACGTGATCAGTACATGATCAGTCACGTGAACAGTGCATGATCATTTACGTGATCTGTGCATGATCAGTCACGTGATCAGTACATGGTACCTACGTGAACATTGCATGACCAGCCAATTGAGAAGTGCATGATAGCCACCTGATCTGTGCATGATCAGTTACGTGATCAGTGCATGATCAGCCACGTGATCAGTGCATGAGTGCACGTGATCAGTGCATGATCAGTCACGTGACAGGTGTGTGGTAAGCCACGTGATCAGTGCATGTTCAGCCACGTGATCAGTGCATGATATCCACGTGATCAGTGCATGATCAGTCACGTGAACAGTGTATGATGAGCCACGTGAGCAGTGCATGGTCAGACACGTGAACAGTGCATGATCAGCCACGTGATCAGTGCATGATCAACCACGTGATCAGTGCACGATCGGCCACGTGATCAGTGCATGATCAGTCAAGTGATCAGTGCATGATCAGTCACGCGATCAGTGCATGATCAGTCACGTGATCAGTACATGGTTGCAACGTGATCAGTGCATGATCAGCCACGTGAGCAGAGCATGATAGCCACGTGATCAGTGCATGATCAGTCACGTGATCAGTACATGATCAGTCACGTGATCAGTGCACGATCATTTACGTGATCTGTGCATGATCAGTCAAGTGACCTGTATATGGTAGCTACGTGATCATTGCATGACCAGCCACGTGAGCAGTGCATGATAGCCACGTGATCAGTGCATGATCATTTACGTGATCAGTGCATGATCAGCCACGTGATCAGTGCATGACCAGTCACGTGATTAGTGCATGATCAGCCACGTGATCAGTGCATGATCAGTTACGTGATCAGTGCATGATAGTCACGTGATCAGTACATGATAGCTACGTGATCATTGCATCATCAGCCATGTGAACCCTGCATGATAGCAACAAGATCAGTGCATGATCAGTCACGTGATCAGTGCATGATCAGTCAGGTGAACAGTGCATGATCAGTCACGTGATCAGTGCATGATCAATTATGTGATCAGTGCATGATCAGTCACGTGATCAGTGCATGGTAGCTACGTGATCATTGCATGATCAGCCACGTGAGCAGTGCATGATAGTCACGTGATCACTGCATGATCTGTCACATGATCAGTGTATGTTTATCCACGTGATCAGTGCATGGGCAGTCAGGTGATCAGTGCATGATACAGACTTGATCAGTGCAAGATCAGTCTCGTGATCAGTGTATGATCAACCACGTGATCAGTGCACGATAGCCAGGTACTGAGTGCACGATAGCCAATTGATCAGTGCATTATCAGTCATGTGATCAGTCTATGATCAGCAAAGTAATCAGTGCATGATTGCCAACTCATCAGTGCATGATCAGTCACGTGGTCAGTGCATGATGAGTCTCGTGAAGAGTGCATGATCAGTCACGTGATCAGTGTATGATCAGCCACTTTATGAGTGCATGATCAATTACGTGATCAGTGCATGATCAGTCATGTGACCAGTACGTGGTAGCTATGTGAACATTGTATGATCAGCCACGTAAGCAGTGCATGATAGACACGTGATCAGTGCATGATCAATCACGTGATCAGTGCATGATCAGTCACGTGATCAGTGCATGATCAATTACGTTACCATTGCATAGTCAGTCACGTGACCAGTACATGTAGCTACGTGATCATTGCAGGATCAGCCACGTGAGCACTGCATGATAGCCACGTGATCAGTGCCTGATCAGCTACGTGAGCAGTGTATGATCAGCCACGTGATCAGTGCATGATCAGACACGTGAACAGTGTATGATCAGCCACGTGATCAGTGCATGATACCACGTGATCAGTTCATGATTAGTCACGTGATATGTTCCGGACAGGCACGTAATCAGTGCATGATATTCTCGTGATCAGTGAATTATAGCCACGTGATAAGCTCATGATTAGTCACATGATCTGTGCATGACCAGGAACTTGAACAGTGTATGATCAGACACGTAATCAGGGCATTAGAGCCACGTGATCAGTGCATGATCAGTCAAGTGATCAGTGCGAGAACAGTCACGGAATCAGTGCATGGTCAGTCAGGTGACCAGTACATGGTTGCTACATGATCATTGCATGATCACCCACGTGAGGAGGGCATGATAGCCACGTGATCAGTGCATGATCAGTCAAGTGATCAGTACATGATCAGTCACGGGAACAGTGCATGATCAGTCACGTGATCTGTGCATGATCAGTCACGTGACCAGTATATGGTACCTACGTGATCATTGCATGACCAGCCACGTGAGCAGTGCATGATAGCCACGTGATCAGTGCATGATCAGTCACCTGAAGGGTGTATGATCAGTCACGTGACCGGTACATGGTAGCTACATGATCATTGCATGATCAGCCACGTGAGTAGTGCATGATAGCCACGTGATCAGTGCATGATCAGTGAGGTGATCAGTGCATGATCAGCCACGTGAGCAGTGCACGACAGCCACGTGATCAGTGCATGATCAGTCACGTGATCAGTGCGTGATCAGTCACGTGAACAGTGCCTGATCATTTACGTGATCTGTGCATGATCAATCACGTGACCAGTATATGGTAGCCACGTGAACATTGCATGACCAGCCATGTGAGAAGTGCATGATAGCCACGTGATCAGTGCATGATCAGTTACGTGAGCAGTGCATGATCAGCCACGTGATCAGTGCATGAGTGCCACGTGATCAGTGCATGATCAGTCAGGTGACAGGTGTGTGATAAGCCACGTGAACAGTGTATGATCAAACACGTGATCAGTGCATGATATCCACGTGATCAGTTCATGATCAGTCACGTGATCAGTGTATGATCAGCCACGTGATCAGTGCATGATAGCCACGTGATCAGTGCATGATCAATCACGTGATCAGTACATGATCAGTCACGTGATCAGTGCATGATCAATTACGCTACCATTGCATGATCAGTCACGTGACCAGTACATGTAGCTACGTGATCATTGCAGGATCAGCCACGTGAGCACTGCATGATAGACACGTGATCAGTGCATGATCAGCTACGTGAGCAGTGTATGATCAGCCACGTGATCAGTGCATGATATCTACGTGATCAGTTCATGATTAGTCACGTGATCTGTGCATGACAGGCATGTAATCAGTGCATGATATCCATGTGATCAGTGAATTATAGCCACGTGATCAGTTCATCATTAGTCACGTGATCAGTGCATGACCAGGAACTTGAACAGTGTATGATCAGCTACGTGATCAGTGCATTATAGCCACGTGATAAGTTCATGATTAGTCACGTGATCTGTGCATGACCAGGCACGTGAAAAGTGTATGATCAGCCACGTAATCAGGGCATTATAGCCACGTGATCAGTGCATGATCAGTCAAGTGATCAGTGCGTGAACAGTCACGTGATCAGTGCATGATGAGCCACGTGATCAGTGCTGGATCAATTACATGATCAGTGCATGATCAGTCAAGTGACCAGTACATGGTTGCTACGTGATCATTTCATGATCACCCACGTGAGGAGAGCATGATAGCCACGTGATCAGTGCATCATCAGTCACGTGATCAGTACATGATCAGTCACAGGAACAGTGCATGATCATTTACGTGATCTGTGCATGATCAGTCGCGTGACCAGTATATGGTAGCTACGTGATCATTGCATGACCAGACACGTGAGCAGTGAATGATCAGCCACATGATCATTGCATGACCAGGCACATGATCAGTGTATGACCAGCCAAATGATCAGTGCATGATAGCCACGTGATCAGTGCATGATCAGTTACGTGATCAGTGCATGGTCAGTCACGTGATCAGTGCATGATCAGCCACATGATCAGTGCATGTGGAGTCATGTAGTCAATGCATGATAGCGCCGCAATCAGTGCACGATCAGTCCCGTGATGAATGTATGATCAGCCAAATTACCAGTGCAAGATAGCTACGTGATCAGTGCATGATCAGTCACATGATCAGTGCATGATCAGCCACGTCATCAGTGCATGATAGCCACGTGAGCAGTGCATACAATTACGTGATCAGTGCATGCGCAATCACGTGATCTGTGCATGAGAGCCACGTGATCAGTGCATGATCATTCACGTGATCAGGGCCTGCTGAGCTTCGTGATTACTGTCTGCTCATCTGCTTGACAATTGCCAGCTGAGCTGTACGATTCCTGCCTGTCATCTCCTTGACAATTGCCACCTGTGCTGCCTGCTCATCAACCTGATTATTGCCAGATGAGCAGCATGATTACTCAGAGCTGAGTTCCGTGATTATTTCCTACTGATTCCTGACTACACAGCTCTTTGTTCATTGCCTCCAGTGGCACATGATCAGTGTATGACAGCAAACAGGATCAGCACATGATGAATCACATAATCAATGCATGATAAGCCAGGTGATCAGTGCATGATCAGTCACATGATACGTGCATGATCAGCCACGTGACCAGTGCCTGATATCAGTGCATGATAGCCACGTGATCAGTGCATGATCAGTCACGTGATCAGTGCATGATCAGTCACGTGATCAGTGCATGATCAGCCACGTGAGCAGTGCATGATAGCCACGTGATCAGTGCATGATCAGCCACGTGATCTGTGCATGATAGCCACGTGATGAGTGCATGATCTGTCACGTGATACGTGTGTGATCAGCCACGTGACCAGTGCATGATAGCAGTGCATGATAGCCACGTGATCAGTGCATGATAGCCACGTGATCAGTGCATGATCAGTCACGTGATACGTGTGTGATCAGCCACGTGATCAGTGCATGATATCCAAGTGATCAGTGCTTGATCAATCACGTGATCAGTGTATGATCAGCCACGTGAACAGTGCATGCTCAGTCACGTGATCAGGGCCTGCTGAGCTGCGTGATTACTGTCTGCTCATCTGCTTGTCAACTGCCAGCTGAGCTGCACGATTCCTGCGTGTCATCTGCTTGACAATTGCCAGCTGTGCTGCGTAATTCCTGCCTGCTCAGCTGCTTTATTATTGCCAGCTGAGCAGCATGATTCCTCACACCTGAGTTCCATGATTATTGGCTGCTGACTGTTTGATTCGTGCCTACTCAGCTCTTTGTTTATTGCCTCCAGAGGCACATGATCAGTGTATGATAGCAAACATGATCAGCCCATGATCAGTCACATGATCAGCGCCATTAAGTCACGTGATCACTACATGATAGTCATGTGATCAGTCCATACTCAGTCACGGTATCAGTGCATGATCAGCCACGTTATCAGTGCATGATCTGTCACATGATTAGTGTATGATCATCCACGTGATCAGTGCATGGGCAGTCATGTGATCAGTGCGTGATATAGACGTGATCAGTGCATGATCAGGCTCGTGATAAGTGCATGATAGCCACGTGATCAGTGCATGATCAGTCACGTGATCAGTGCATGATCAGTCATGTGACCAGTACATGGTAGCTACGTGATCATCGCATGATCAGCCACGTGAGCAGTGCATGAAAGCCACGTGATCAGTGCATGATCCGAAATGAGATCAGTGCTTGATCAGTCACGTGATCAGTGCATGAGTGCCACGTGATCAGTGCATGATCAGTCACGTAATCAGTGCATGATCAGTCACGTGATCAGTGTATGATCAGTCACGTGATCAGTGCATGATCAGCCACATGATCAGTGCATGATCAATTATGTGATCAGTGCATGATCAGTCACGTGACCAGTACATGGTAGCTACGTGATCATTGCCAGATCAGCCACGTGAGCAGGGCATGATAGCCACGTGATCAGTGCGTGATCAGCCATGTGATCAGTGCATGATCAGTCACGTGATCAGTGCATGGTCAGTCTCGTGATCAGTGCATGATCATCCACGTGATCAGTGCATGTGAGTCATGTAGTCAATGCATGATAGCGCCGTGATCAGTGCACGATCAGTCCCCTGCTGTGTGTATGATCAGCCAAGTGATCAGTGCAAGATAGCCACGTGATCAGTGCATGATCAGTCACATGATCAGTGCATGATCATTCACGTGATAGGTGTGTGATCAGCCATGTGAACAGTGCATGCTCAGTCACGTGATCAGGGCCTGCTGAGCTGCGTGATTGCTGTCTGCTCTTCTGCTTGACAATTTCCAGCTGAGCTGCACGATTCCTGCCTGTCATCTCCTTGACAATTGCCACCTGTGCTGCGTAATTCCTGCCTGCTCATCTACTTGATTATTGCCAGCTGAGCAGCATGATTTCTCAGAGCTGAGTTCCATGATTACAGCCTGCTGACTGATTCCTGCCTACTCAGCTCTATGTTCATTGCCTCCAGAGGCACATGATCAGTGCGTGACACCAAGCATGATCAGCACATGATCAGTCATATGATCAATGCATGATAAGCCAGGTGATCAGTGCATGATCAATTATGTGATCAGTGCATGATCAGTCATGTGACCAGTACATGGTAGCTGCGTGATCATTGCATGATCAGCCACGTGATCAGTGCATGATCAGTCACGTGATCAGTGCATGATCAGCCACATGATCAGTGCATGATCAGTCACGTGACCAGTACATGCTAGCCAAGTGATCATTGCATGATCAGCCACGTGATCTGTGCATGATAGCCACGTGATGAGTGCATGATCTGTCACGTGATATGTGTGTGATCAGCCACGTGACCAGTGCATGATAGCAGTGCATGATAGCCACGTGATCAGTGCATGATAGCCACGTGATCAGTGCATGATCAGTCACGTGATCAGTGTGTGATCAGCCACGTGATCAGTGCATGATATCCAAGTGATCAGTGCTTGATCAATCACGTGATCAGTGTATGATCAGCCAGGTGAACAGTGCATGCTCAGTCATGTGATCAGCGCCTGCTGAGCTGCGTGATTACTGTCTGCCCATCTGCTTGACAATTGCCAGCTGAGCTGCACGATTCCTGCCTGTCATCTGCTTGACAATTGCCTGCTGTGCTGCGTAATTCCTGCCTGCTCAGCTGCTTGATTATTGCCAGCTGAGCAGCATGATTCCTCACACCTGAGTTCCATGATTATTGCCTGCTGACTGTTTGATTCGTGCCTACTCAGCTCTTTGTTTATTGCCTCCAGAGGCACATGATCAGTGTATGATAGCAAACATGATCAGCCCATGATCAGTCACATGATTAGCGCCATTAAGTCACGTGATCACTACATGATAGTCATGTGATCAGTCCATACTCAGTCACGGCATCAGTGCATGATCAGCCACGTTATCAGTGCATGATCTGTCACATGATTAGTGTATGATCATCCACGTGATCAGTGCATGGGCAGTCATGTGATCAGTGCGTGATATAGACGTGATCAGTGCATGATCCTTCACCTGATGGGTGTATGATCAGTCACCTGACCTGTACATGGTAGCTACATGATCATTGCGTGATCAGCCACGTGATCAGTGCATGATCAGTCACGTGATCAGTGCATGATCAGCCACATGATCAGTGCATGATCAATTACGTGATCAGTGTATGATCAGCCACGTGATCAGTGCATGATATCCAAGTGACCAGTGCATGATCAATCACGTGTTCAGTGCATGATCAGTCATGTAGTCTGTGCATGACCAGGCACGTGATCAGTGTATGACCAGCCAAGTGATCAGTGGATGATCAGCCACGTGATCAGTGCATGATCAGCCACATGATCAGTGCATGATCAATTACGTGATCAGTGTATGATCAGCCACGTGATCAGTGCATGATATCCAAGTGATCAGTGCATGATCATCACGTGATAAGTGTAATATCAGCCACGTTAACAGTGCATGCTCAGTCACGTGATCTGGGCCTGCTGAGCTGCGTGATTACTGTCTGCTCATCTGCTTGACAATTGCCAGCTGGGCTGCACGATTCCTGCCTGTCATCTGCTTGACAATTGCCAGCTGTGCTGCGTAATTCCTGCCTGCTCAGCTGCTTGATTATTGCCAGCTGAGCAGCATGATTCCTCACACCTGAATTCCATGATTATTGCCTGCTGACTGTTTGATTCGTGCCTACTCAGCTCTTTGTTTATTGCCTCCAGAGGCACATGATCAGTGTATGATAGCAAACATGATCAGCCCATGATCAGTCACATGATAAGCGCCATTAAGTCACGTGATCAGTACATGATAGTCATGTGATCAGTCCATGCTCAGTCATGGTATCAGTGCATGATCAGCCACGTGATCAGTGCATGATCAGTCACGTGATCAGTGCATGATCAGCCACATGATCAGAGCATGATCAATTACGTGATCAGTGCATGATCAGTCACGTGATCAGTACATGGTAGCTGCGTGATTTGTGTATGACCAGCCAAGTGATCAGTGCATGATAGCCACGTGATCAGTGAATGATCAGTCACGTGATCAGTGCATGATCAGTCACGTGATCAGTGCATGATCAGCCACGTGATCAGTGCATGATCAGCCACGTGATCAGTGCATGATCAATTACGTGATCAGTGCATGATCAGCCAGGTGACCAGTACATGGTAGCTGTGTGATCATTGCATGATCAGCCACGTGATCAGTGCATGATAGCCACGTGATCAGTGCATGATCAGTCACGTGATCAGTGCATGATTATTCACGTGTTCAGTGCATGATCAGCCACGTGATCAGTGCATGATCAATTACGTCATCAGTGCAAGATCAGTCACGTGACCAGTACATGGTAGCTGCGTGATCATTGCATGATCAGCCACGTGATCAGTGCATGATCAGTCACGTGATCAGTGCATGATAGCCACGTGATCAGTGCATGATCAGTTACGTGAGCAGTGTATGATCAGCCACGTGATGAGTGCATGGTCAGACACGTGATCAGTGCATGATCAGCCACGTGATCAGTGCATGATAGCCACGTGATCAGTGCATGATCAGTTACCTGAGCAGTGTATGATCAGCCACGTGAACAGTGCATGATCAGTCACGTGAACAGTGCATGATCAGCCACGTGATCATTGCATGATATCCAAGTGATTAGTGCATGATCAATCACGTGATCAGTGTATGATCAGCCACGTGAAGAGTGCATGCTCAGTCACGTGATCTGGACTTGATCAGCCACGTGATCAGTGCCTGCAGAGTCACGTGATCAGGGCCTGCTGAGCTGCGTGATTTCTGCCGGCTCATCTGCATGACAATTGCCAGCTGAGCTGCGTGATTCCTGTCGGCTCATCTGCTTGACAATTGCCAGCTGAGCTGCGTGATTCCTGCCTGGTCACGTGCTTGATTATTGCCAGTTGAGCAGCATGATTCGTCACTGCTGAGCTCCATGCTTATTGCCTGCTGATTGCGTGGTTCGTGTCTGCTCAGCTCTTTGAGTATTGCCTCCTGAGGTCCCTGTTCGGTCGCCACCTGCCGGGGACCAGCCCCAACTGATCCAGGGTATTCGAAGGAGAGATGGCCTAGGTGACTATTTATATGCTAATCAGAGATGTCAAGAATAATAGTATGAGGAGAGCTCAGTAGGAAAATTCGGTGGAGAAAAGAGACTGAGTAGCTTGGTTTATGCGGAAGACCAATCAAACTTCAAGACAAGAAGTTTGCACCACTTACGTAGGCCGCAGGCGCCCTCTCGAATAGCGAAAGGTGCCTCACCCTAGACACCTTCTCGAGTGGGTCTTAGCAGCCCAGGCATAATTAGTAAGCGTGGTGGGTTCCGCGCTCCAGATGGAGACTCAGCTGGAAGTTAAAGGGAAGAATGACAAGGAACTTTATGAATTGGAGCTGTAAGTTAACTCTTTGACAGAGAGAGCGAGATGGTGGTGGGGGACAGCCCCCAGTGAAATCAGAGGTGAGAGCACAAAGCAATACAGTAGGCAGACTCCGGTTTTTTTGGGGGGGAGATGCTCGAGAACATCCGGGTGGACTCCTGAGGCTCGATCCCGCATTTGCGTATGCCGAGCCTCCTTCCTCATGACCTTTGTCCAGAGTGGAATGCCTCCCCGGCTCCCGGCACATGATCAGTGCATGCTCAGTCACGATATCAGTGCCTGCTCAGCCACGTGATCACTGACGGCACAGTCACGTGATCAGCGCCTCTCAGTCACGTGATCACCGTATGATAAACACGTGATCAGTGAACGACCAGCCACGTGATCACTGCATGCGCAGTCAGGTGGTCAGTTCCTGATCAGCCACCTGATCAGTGCGTGCACAGTCCCCTGATCAGCGCCTGTCAGTCACTGATCACTGCCTGATAAACACGTGATCAGTGCCCGAACAGCCACGTCATCAGTGCATGCGCAGTCACGTGATCAGTACATGATAGCCACGTGATCAGTGCGTGCACAGTCCCATGATCAGCGCCTGTCAGTCACTGATCATTGCCTGATAAACACGTGATCAGTGCATGATGAGCCATGTGATCAGTGCCTGATCAGCCACGTCATCAGTGCATGCGCAGTCACGTGATCAGTGCATGATAGCCACGTGATCAGTGCATGCTCAGTCACGTGATCTGGACTTGATCAGCCACGTGATCAGTGCCTGCAGTGTCACGTGATCAGGGCCTGCTGAGCTGCGTGATTCCTGCCGGCTCATCTGCATGACAATTGCCAGCTGAGCTGCGTGATTCCTGCCTGGTCACGTGCTTGATTATTGCCTGTTGAGCAGCATGATTCGTCACTGCTGAGCTCCATGCTTATTGCCTGCTGATTGCGTGGTTCGTGTCTGCTCAGCTGTTTGAGTATTGCCTCCTGAGGTCCCTGTTCGGTCGCCACCTGCCGGGGACCAGCCCCAACTGATCCAGGGTATTCGAAGGAGAGATGGCCTAGGCGACTATTTATATGCTAATCAGAGATGTCAAGAATAATAGTATGAGGAGAGCTCAGTAGGAAAAATCGGTGGAGAAAAGAGACTGAGTAGCTTGGTTTACGCGGAAGACCAATCAAACTTCAAGACAAGAAGTTTGCACCACTTACGTAGGCCGCAGGCGCCCTCTCGAATAGCGAAAGGTGCCTCACCCTAGACACCTTCTCGAGTGGGTCTTAGCAGCCCAGGCATAATTAGTAAGCGTGGTGGGTTCCGCGCTCCAGATGGAGACTCAGCTGGAAGTTAAAGGGAAGAATGACAAGGAACTTTATGAATTGGAGCTGTAAGTTAACTCTTTGACAGAGAGAGCGAGATGGTGGTGGGGGACAGCCCCCAGTGAAATCAGAAGTGAGAGCACAAAGCAATACAGTAGGCAGACTCCGGTTTTTTTGGGGGAGATGCTCGAGAACATCCGGGTGGACTCCTGAGGCTCGATCCCGCATTTGCATATGCCGAGCCTCCTTCCTCATGACCTTTGTCCAGAGTGGAATGCCTCCCCGGCTCCCGGCACATGATCAGTGCATGCTCAGTCACGATATCAGTGCCTGCTCAGCCACGTGATCACTGACGGCACAGTCACGTGATCAGCGCCTCTCAGTCACGTGATCACCGTATGATAAACACGTGATCAGTGAACGACCAGCCACGTGATCACTGCATGCGCGGTCAGGTGGTCAGTTCCTGATCAGCCACCTGATCAGTGCGTGCACAGTCCCCTGATCAGCGCCTGTCAGTCACTGATCACTGCCTGATAAACACGTGATCAGTGCCCGAACAGCCACGTCATCAGTGCATGCGCAGTCACGTGGTCAGTGCATGATAGCCACGTGATCAGTGCGTGCACAGTCCCATGATCAGCGCCTGTCAGTCACTGATCATTGCCTGAGAAACACGTGATCAGTGCATGATGAGCCATGTGATCAGTGCATGATCAGCCACGTCATCAGTGCATGCGCAGTCACGTCATCAGTGCATGATAGCCACGTGATCAGTGCATGCTCAGTCACGTGATCTGGACTTGATCAGCCACGTGATCAGTGCCTGCAGTGTCACGTGATCAGGGCCTGCTGAGCTGCGTGATTCCTGCCGGCTCATCTGCATGACAATTGCCAGCTGAGCTGCGTGATTCCTGTCGGCTCATCTGCTTGACAATTGCCAGCTGAGCTGCGTGATTCCTGCCTGGTCACGTGCTTGATTATTGCCAGTTGAGCAGCATGATTCGTCACTGCTGAGCTCCATGCTTATTGCCTGCTGATTGCGTGGTTCGTGTCTGCTCAGCTCTTTGAGTATTGCCTCCTGAGGTCCCTGTTCGGTCGCCACCTGCCGGGGACCAGCCCCAACTGATCCAGGGTATTCGAAGGAGAGATGGCCTAGGCGACTATTTATATGCTAATCAGAGATGTCAAGAATAATAGTATGAGGAGAGCTCAGTAGGAAAATTCGGTGGAGAAAAGAGACTGAGTAGCTTGGTTTACGCGGAAGACCAATCAAACTTCAAGACAAGAAGTTTGCACCACTTACGTAGGCCGCAGGCGCCCTCTCGAATAGCGAAAGGTGCCTCACCCTAGACACCTTCTCGAGTGGGTCTTAGCAGCCCAGGCATAATTAGTAAGCGTGGTATGTTCCGCGCTCCAGATGGAGACTCAGCTGGAAGTTAAAGGGAAGAATGACAAGGAACTTTATGAATTGGAGCTGTAAGTTAACTCTTTGACAGAGAGAGCGAGATGGTGGTGGGGGACAGCCCCCAGTGAAATCAGAGGTGAGAGCACAAAGCAATACAGTAGGCAGACTCCGGTTTTTTTTGGGGGGGGAGATGCTCGAGAACATCCGGGTGGACCCCTGAGGCTCGATCCCGCATTTGCGTATGCCGAGCCTCCTTCCTCATGACCTTTGTCCAGAGTGGAATGCCTCCCCGGCTCCCGGCACATGATCAGTGCATGCTCAGTCACGATATCAGTGCCTGCTCAGCCACGTGATCACTGACGGCACAGTCACGTGATCAGCGCCTCTCAGTCACGTGGTCACCGTATGATAAACACGTGATCAGTGAACGACCAGCCACGTGATCACTGCATGCGCGGTCAGGTGGTCAGTTCCTGATCAGCCACCTGATCAGTGCGTGCACAGTCCCCTGATCAGCGCCTGTCAGTCACTGATCACTGCCTGATAAACACGTGATCAGTGCCCGAACAGCCACGTCATCAGTGCATGCGCAGTCACGTGATCAGTGCATGATAGCCACGTGATCAGTGCGTGCACAGTCCCATGATCAGCGCCTGTCAGTCACTGATCATTGCCTGAGAAACACGTGATCAGTGCATGATGAGCCATGTGATCAGTGCCCGATCAGCCACGTCATCAGTGCATGCGCAGTCACGTCATCAGTGCATGATAGCCACGTGATCAGTGCATGCTCAGTCACGTGATCTGGACTTGATCAGCCACGTGATCAGTGCCTGCAGTGTCACGTGATCAGGGCCTGCTGAGCTGCGTGATTCCTGCCGGCTCATCTGCATGACAATTGCCAGCTGAGCTGCGTGATTCCTGTCGGCTCATCTGCTTGACAATTGCCAGCTGAGCTGCGTGATTCCTGCCTGGTCACGTGCTTGATTATTGCCAGTTGAGCAGCATGATTCGTCACTGCTGAGCTCCATGCTTATTGCCTGCTGATTGCGTGGTTCGTGTCTGCTCAGCTCTTTGAGTATTGCCTCCTGAGGTCCCTGTTCGGTCGCCACCTTCCGGGGACCAGCCCCAACTGATCCAGGGTATTCGAAGGAGAGATGGCCTAGGCGACTATTTATATGCTAATCAGAGATGTCAAGAATAATAGTATGAGGAGAGCTCAGTAGGAAAATTCGGTGGAGAAAAGAGACTGAGTAGCTTGGTTTACGCGGAAGACCAATCAAACTTCAAGACAAGAAGTTTGCACCACTTACGTAGGCCGCAGGCGCCCTCTCGAATAGCGAAAGGTGCCTCACCCTAGACACCTTCTCGAGTGGGTCTTAGCAGCCCAGGCATAATTAGTAAGCGTGGTATGTTCCGCGCTCCAGATGGAGACTCAGCTGGAAGTTAAAGGGAAGAATGACAAGGAACTTTATGAATTGGAGCTGTAAGTTAACTCTTTGACAGAGAGAGCGAGATGGTGGTGGGGGACAGCCCCCAGTGAAATCAGAGGTGAGAGCACAAAGCAATACAGTAGGCAGACTCCGGTTTTTTTTGGGGGGGGGAGATGCTCGAGAACATCCGGGTGGACTCCTGAGGCTCGATCCCGCATTTGCGTATGCCGAGCCTCCTTCCTCATGACCTTTGTCCAGAGTGGAATGCCTCCCCGGCTCCCGGCACATGATCAGTGCATGCTCAGTCACGATATCAGTGCCTGCTCAGCCACGTGATCACTGACGGCACAGTCACGTGATCAGCGCCTCTCAGTCACGTGGTCACCGTATGATAAACACGTGATCAGTGAACGAACAGCCACGTGATCACTGCATGCGCGGTCAGGTGGTCAGTTCCTGATCAGCCACCTGATCAGTGCGTGCACAGTCCCCTGATCAGCGCCTGTCAGTCACTGATCACTGCCTGATAAACACGTGATCAGTGCCCGAACAGCCACGTCATCAGTGCATGCGCAGTCACGTGATCAGTGCATGATAGCCACGTGATCAGTGCGTGCACAGTCCCATGATCAGCGCCTGTCAGTCACTGATCATTGCCTGAGAAACACGTGATCAGTGCATGATGAGCCATGTGATCAGTGCCCGATCAGCCACGTCATCAGTGCATGCGCAGTCACGTCATCAGTGCATGATAGCCACGTGATCAGTGCATGCTCAGTCACGTGATCTGGACTTGATCAGCCACGTGATCAGTGCCTGCAGATTCACGTGATCAGGGCCTGCTGAGCTGCGTGATTCCTGCCGGCTCATCTGCATGACAATTGCCAGCTGAGCTGCGTGATTCCTGCCTGGTCACGTGCTTGATTATTGCCAGTTGAGCAGCATGATTCGTCACTGCTGAGCTCCATGCTTATTGCCTGCTGATTGCGTGGTTCGTGTCTGCTCAGCTCTTTGAGTATTGCCTCCTGAGGTCCCTGTTCGGTCGCCACCTGCCGGGGACCAGCCCCAACTGATCCAGGGTATTCGAAGGAGAGATGGCCTAGGCGACTATTTATATGCTAATCAGAGATGTCAAGAATAATAGTATGAGGAGAGCTCAGTAGGAAAATTCGGTGGAGAAAAGAGACTGAGTAGCTTGGTTTACGCGGAAGACCAATCAAACTTCAAGACAAGAAGTTTGCACCACTTACGTAGGCCACAGGCGCCCTCTCGAATAGCGAAAGGTGCCTCACCCTAGACACCTTCTCGAGTGGGTCTTAGCAGCCCAGGCATAATTAGTAAGCGTGGTATGTTCCGCGCTCCAGATGGAGACTCAGCTGGAAGTTAAAGGGAAGAATGACAAGGAACTTTATGAATTGGAGCTGTAAGTTAACTCTTTGACAGAGAGAGCGAGATGGTGGTGGGGGACAGCCCCCAGTGAAATCAGAGGTGAGAGCACAAAGCAATACAGTAGGCAGACTCCGGTTTTTTTGGGGGGAGATGCTCGAGAACATCCGGGTGGACTCCTGAGGCTCGATCCCGCATTTGCGTATGCCGAGCCTCCTTCCTCATGACCTTTGTCCAGAGTGGAATGCCTCCCCGGCTCCCGGCACATGATCAGTGCATGCTCAGTCACGATATCAGTGCCTGCTCAGCCACGTGATCACTGACGGCACAGTCACGTGATCAGCGCCTCTCAGTCACGTGATCACCGTATGATAAACACGTGATCAGTGAACGACCAGCCACGTGATCACTGCATGCGCGGTCAGGTGGTCAGTTCCTGATCAGCCACCTGATCAGTGCGTGCACAGTCCCTGATCAGCGCCTGTCAGTCACTGATCACTGCCTGATAAACACGTGATCAGTGCCCGAACAGCCACGTCATCAGTGCATGCGCAGTCACGTGATCAGTGCATGATAGCCACGTGATCAGAGCGTGCACAGTCCCATGATCAGCGCCTGTCAGTCACTGATCATTGCCTGATAAACACGTGATCAGTGCATGATGAGCCATGTGATCAGTGCCCGATCAGCCACGTCATCAGTGCATGCGCAGTCACGTCATCAGTGCATGATAGCCACGTGATCAGTGCATGCTCAGTCACGTGATCTGGACTTGATCAGCCACGTGATCAGTGCCTGCAGAGTCACGTGATCGGGGCCTGCTGAGCTGCGTGATTCCTGCCGGCTCATCTGCATGACAATTGCCAGCTGAGCTGCGTGATTCCTGTCGGCTCATCTGCTTGACAATTGCCAGCTGAGCTGCGTGATTCCTGCCTGGTCACGTGCTTGATTATTGCCAGTTGAGCAGCATGATTCGTCACTGCTGAGCTCCATGCTTATTGCCTGCTGATTGCGTGGTTCGTGTCTGCTCAGCTCTTTGAGTATTGCCTCCTGAGGTCCCTGTTCGGTCGCCACCTGCCGGGGACCAGCCCCAACTGATCCAGGGTATTCGAAGGAGAGATGGCCTAGGCGACTATTTATATGCTAATCAGAGATGTCAAGAATAATAGTATGAGGAGAGCTCAGTAGGAAAATTCGGTGGAGAAAAGAGACTGAGTAGCTTGGTTTACGCGGAAGACCAATCAAACTTCAAGACAAGAAGTTTGCACCACTTACGTAGGCCGCAGGCGCCCTCTCGAATAGCGAAAGGTGCCTCACCCTAGACACCTTCTCGAGTGGGTCTTAGCAGCCCAGGCATAATTAGTAAGCGTGGTATGTTCCGCGCTCCAGATGGAGACTCAGCTGGAAGTTAAAGGGAAGAATGACAAGGAACTTTATGAATTGGAGCTGTAAGTTAACTCTTTGACAGAGAGAGCGAGATGGTGGTGGGGGACAGCCCCCAGTGAAATCAGAGGTGAGAGCACAAAGCAATACAGTAGGCAGACTTCGGTTTTTTTTTTGGGGGGAGATGCTCGAGAACATCCGGGTGGACTCCTGAGGCTCGATCCCGCATTTGCGTATGCCGAGCCTCCTTCCTCATGACCTTTGTCCAGAGTGGAATGCCTCCCCGGCTGCCGGCACATGATCAGTGCATGCTCAGTCACGATATCAGTGCCTGCTCAGCCACGTGATCACTGACGGCACAGTCACGTGATCAGCGCCTCTCAGTCACGTGGTCACCGTATGATAAACACGTGATCAGTGAACGACCAGCCACGTGATCACTGCATGCGCGGTCAGGTGGTCAGTTCCTGATCAGCCACCTGATCAGTGCGTGCACACTCCCCTGATCAGCGCCTGTCAGTCACTGATCACTGCCTGATAAACACGTGATCAGTGCCCGATCAGCCACGTCATCAGTGCATGCGCAGTCACGTCATCAGTGCATGATAGCCACGTGATCAGTGCATGCTCAGTCACGTGATCTGGACTTGATCAGCCACGTGATCAGTGCCTGCAGAGTCACGTGATCAGGGCCTGCTGAGCTGCGTGATTCCTGCCGGCTCATCTGCATGACAATTGCCAGCTGAGCTGCGTGATTCCTGTCGGCTCATCTGCTTGACAATTGCCAGCTGAGCTGCGTGATTCCTGCCTGGTCACGTGCTTGATTATTGCCAGTTGAGCAGCATGATTCGTCACTGCTGAGCTCCATGCTTATTGCCTGCTGATTGCGTGGTTCGTGTCTGCTCAGCTCTTTGAGTATTGCCTCCAGAGGTCCCTGTTCGGTCGCCACCTGCCGGGGACCAGCCCCAACTGATCCAGGGTATTCGAAGGAGAGATGGCCTAGGCGACTATTTATATGCTAATCAGAGATGTCAAGAATAATAGTATGAGGAGAGCTCAGTAGGAAAATTCGGTGGAGAAAAGAGACTGAGTAGCTTGGTTTACGCGGAAGACCAATCAAACTTCAAGACAAGAAGTTTGCACCACTTACGTAGGCCGCAGGCGCCCTCTCGAATAGCGAAAGGTGCCTCACCCTAGACACCTTCTCGAGTGGGTCTTAGCAGCCCAGGCATAATTAGTAAGCGTGGTATGTTCCGCGCTCCAGATGGAGACTCAGCTGGAAGTTAAAGGGAAGAATGACAAGGAACTTTATGAATTGGAGCTGTAAGTTAACTCTTTGACAGAGAGAGCGAGATGGTGGTGGGGGACAGCCCCCAGTGAAATCAGAGGTGAGAGCACAAAGCAATACAGTAGGCAGACTCCGGTTTTTTTGGGGGAGATGCTCGAGAACATCCGGGTGGACTCCTGAGGCTCGATCCCGCATTTGCGTATGCCGAGCCTCCTTCCTCATGACCTTTGTCCAGAGTGGAATGCCTCCCCGGCTCCCGGCACATGATCAGTGCATGCTCAGTCACGATATCAGTGCCTGCTCAGCCACGTGATCACTGACGGCACAGTCACGTGATCAGCGCCTCTCAGTCACGTGGTCACCGTATGATAAACACGTGATCAGTGAACGACCAGCCACGTGATCACTGCATGCGCGGTCAGGTGGTCAGTTCCTGATCAGCCACCTGATCAGTGCGTGCACAGTCCCCTGATCAGCGCCTGTCAGTCACTGATCACTGCCTGATAAACACGTGATCAGTGCCCGAACAGCCACGTCATCAGTGCATGCGCAGTCACGTGATCAGTGCATGATAGCCACGTGATCAGTGCGTGCACAGTCCCATGATCAGCGCCTGTCAGTCACTGATCATTGCCTGAGAAACACGTGATCAGTGCATGATGAGCCATGTGATCAGTGCCCGATCAGCCACGTCATCAGTGCATGCGCAGTCACGTCATCAGTGCATGATAGCCACGTGATCAGTGCATGCTCAGTCACGTGATCTGGACTTGATCAGCCACGTGATCAGTGCCTGCAGTGTCACGTGATCAGGGCCTGCTGAGCTGCGTGATTCCTGCCGGCTCATCTGCATGACAATTGCCAGCTGAGCTGCGTGATTCCTGTCGGCTCATCTGCTTGACAATTGCCAGCTGAGCTGCGTGATTCCTGCCTGGTCACGTGCTTGATTATTGCCAGTTGAGCAGCATGATTCGTCACTGCTGAGCTCCATGCTTATTGCCTGCTGATTGCGTGGTTCGTGTCTGCTCAGCTCTTTGAGTATTGCCTCCTGAGGTCCCTGTTCGGTCGCCACCTGCCGGGGACCAGCCCCAACTGATCCAGGGTATTCGAAGGAGAGATGGCCTAGGCGACTATTTATATGCTAATCAGAGATGTCAAGAATAATAGTATGAGGAGAGCTCAGTAGGAAAATTCGGTGGAGAAAAGAGACTGAGTAGCTTGGTTTACGCGGAAGACCAATCAAACTTCAAGACAAGAAGTTTGCACCACTTACGTAGGCCGCAGGCGCCCTCTCGAATAGCGAAAGGTGCCTCACCCTAGACACCTTCTCGAGTGGGTCTTAGCAGCCCAGGCATAATTAGTAAGCGTGGTATGTTCCGCGCTCCAGATGGAGACTCAGCTGGAAGTTAAAGGGAAGAATGACAAGGAACTTTATGAATTGGAGCTGTAAGTTAACTCTTTGACAGAGAGAGCGAGATGGTGGTGGGGGACAGCCCCCAGTGAAATCAGAGGTGAGAGCACAAAGCAATACAGTAGGCAGACTCCGGTTTTTTTGGGGGGAGATGCTCGAGAACATCCGGGTGGACTCCTGAGGCTCGATCCCGCATTTGCGTATGCCGAGCCTCCTTCCTCATGACCTTTGTCCAGAGTGGAATGCCTCCCCGGCTCCCGGCACATGATCAGTGCATGCTCAGTCACGATATCAGTGCCTGCTCAGCCACGTGATCACTGACGGCACAGTCACGTGATCAGCGCCTCTCAGTCACGTGGTCACCGTATGATAAACACGTGATCGGTGAACGACCAGCCACGTGATCACTGCATGCGCGGTCAGGTGGTCAGTTCCTGATCAGCCACCTGATCAGTGCGTGCACAGTCCCCTGATCAGCGCCTGTCAGTCACTGATCACTGCCTGATAAACACGTGATCAGTGCCCGAACAGCCACGTCATCAGTGCATGCGCAGTCACGTGATCAGTGCATGATAGCCACGTGATCAGTGCGTGCACAGTCCCATGATCAGCGCCTGTCAGTCACTGATCATTGCCTGATAAACACGTGATCAGTGCATGATCAGCCACGTCATCAGTGCATGCGCAGTCACGTCATCAGTGCATGATAGCCACGTGATCAGTGCATGCTCAGTCACGTGATCTGGACTTGATCAGCCACGTGATCAGTGCCTGCAGATTCACGTGATCAGGGCCTGCTGAGCTGCGTGATTCCTGCCGGCTCATCTGCATGACAATTGCCAGCTGAGCTGCGTGATTCCTGTCGGCTCATCTGCTTGACAATTGCCAGCTGAGCTGCGTGATTCCTGCCTGGTCACGTGCTTGATTATTGCCAGTTGAGCAGCATGATTCGTCACTGCTGAGCTCCATGCTTATTGCCTGGTGATTGCGTGGTTCGTGTCTGCTCAGCTCTTTGAGTATTGCCTCCTGAGGTCCCTGTTCGGTCGCCACCTGCCGGGGACCAGCCCCAACTGATCCAGGGTATTCGAAGGAGAGATGGCCTAGGCGACTATTTATATGCTAATCAGAGATGTCAAGAATAATAGTATGAGGAGAGCTCAGTAGGAAAATTCGGTGGAGAAAAGAGACTGAGTAGCTTGGTTTACGCGGAAGACCAATCAAACTTCAAGACAAGAAGTTTGCACCACTTACGTAGGCCGCAGGCGCCCTCTCGAATAGCGAAAGGTGCCTCACCCTAGACACCTTCTCGAGTGGGTCTTAGCAGCCCAGGCATAATTAGTAAGCGTGGTATGTTCCGCGCTCCAGATGGAGACTCAGCTGGAAGTTAAAGGGAAGAATGACAAGGAACTTTATGAATTGGAGCTGTAAGTTAACTCTTTGACAGAGAGAGCGAGATGGTGGTGGGGGACAGCCCCCAGTGAAATCAGAGGTGAGAGCACAAAGCAATACAGTAGGCAGACTCCGGTTTTTTTGGGGGAGATGCTCGAGAACATCCGGGTGGACTCCTGAGGCTCGATCCCGCATTTGCGTATGCCGAGCCTCCTTCCTCATGACCTTTGTCCAGAGTGGAATGCCTCCCCGGCTCCCGGCACATGATCAGTGCATGCTCAGTCACGATATCAGTGCCTGCTCAGCCACGTGATCACTGACGGCACAGTCACGTGATCAGCGCCTCTCAGTCACGTGATCACCGTATGATAAACACGTGATCAGTGAACGACCAGCCACGTGATCACTGCATGCGCGGTCAGGTGGTCAGTTCCTGATCAGCCACCTGATCAGTGCGTGCACACTCCCCTGATGAGCGCCTGTCAGTCACTGATCACTGCCTGATAAACACGTGATCAGTGCCCGAACAGCCACGTCATCAGTGCATGCGCAGTCACGTGATCAGTGCATGATAGCCACGTGATCAGAGCGTGCACAGTCCCATGATCAGCGCCTGTCAGTCACTGATCATTGCCTGATAAACACGTGATCAGTGCATGATGAGCCATGTGATCAGTGCCCGATCAGCCACGTCATCAGTGCATGCGCGATCACGTCATCAGTGCATGATAGCCACGTGATCAGTGCATGCTCAGTCACGTGATCTGGACTTGATCAGCCACGTGATCAGTGCCTGCAGAGTCACGTGATCGGGGCCTGCTGAGCTGCGTGATTCCTGCCGGCTCATCTGCATGACAATTGCCAGCTGAGCTGCGTGATTCCTGTCGGCTCATCTGCTTGACAATTGCCAGCTGAGCTGCGTGATTCCTGCCTGGTCACGTGCTTGATTATTGCCAGTTGAGCAGCATGATTCGTCACTGCTGAGCTCCATGCTTATTGCCTGCTGATTGCGTGGTTCGTGTCTGCTCAGCTCTTTGAGTATTGCCTCCTGAGGTCCCTGTTCGGTCGCCACCTGCCGGGGACCAGCCCCAACTGATCCAGGGTATTCGAAGGAGAGATGGCCTAGGCGACTCTTTATATGCTAATCAGAGATGTCAAGAATAATAGTATGAGGAGAGCTCAGTAGGAAAATTCGGTGGAGAAAAGAGACTGAGTAGCTTGATTTATGCGGAAGACCAATCAAACTTCAAGACAAGAAGTTTGCACCACTTCCGTAGGCCGCAGGCGCCCTCTCGAATAGCGAAAGGTGCCTCACCCTAGACACCTTCTCGAGTGGGTCTTAGCAGCCCAGGCATAATTAGTAAGCGTGGTATGTTCCGCGCTCCAGATGGAGACTCAGCTGGAAGTTAAAGGGAAGAATGACAAGGAACTTTATGAATTGGAGCTGTAAGTTAACTCTTTGACAGAGAGAGCGAGATGGTGGTGGGGGACAGCCCCCAGTGAAATCAGAGGTGAGAGCACAAAGCAATACAGTAGGCAGACTCTGGTTTTTTTGGGGGGAGATGCTCGAGAACATCCGGGTGGACTCCTGAGGCTCGATCCCGCATTTGCGTATGCCGAGCCTCCTTCCTCATGACCTTTGTCCAGAGTGGAATGCCTCCCCGGCTCCCGGCACATGATCAGTGCATGCTCAGTCACGATATCAGTGCCTGCTCAGCCACGTGATCACTGACGGCACAGTCACGTGATCAGCGCCTCTCAGTCACGTGGTCACCGTATGATAAACACGTGATCAGTGAACGACCAGCCACGTGATCACTGCATGCGCGGTCAGGTGGTCAGTTCCTGATCAGCCACCTGATCAGTGCGTGCACACTCCCCTGATGAGCGCCTGTCAGTCACTGATCACTGCCTGATAAACACGTGATCAGTGCCCGAACAGCCACGTCATCAGTGCATGCGCAGTCACGTCATCAGTGCATGATAGCCACGTGATCAGTGCATGCTCAGTCACGTGATCTGGACTTGATCAGCCACGTGATCAGTGCCTGCAGTGTCACGTGATCAGGGCCTGCTGAGCTGCGTGATTCCTGCCGGCTCATCTGCATGACAATTGCCAGCTGAGCTGCGTGATTCCTGTCGGCTCATCTGCTTGACAATTGCCAGCTGAGCTGCGTGATTCCTGCCTGGTCACGTGCTTGATTATTGCCAGTTGAGCAGCATGATTCGTCACTGCTGAGCTCCATGCTTATTGCCTGCTGATTGCGTGGTTCGTGTCTGCTCAGCTCTTTGAGTATTGCCTCCTGAGGTCCCTGTTCGGTCGCCACCTGCCGGGGACCAGCCCCAACTGATCCAGGGTATTCGAAGGAGAGATGGCCTAGGCGACTATTTATATGCTAATCAGAGATGTCAAGAATAATAGTATGAGGAGAGCTCAGTAGGAAAATTCGGTGGAGAAAAGAGACTGAGTAGCTTGGTTTACGCGGAAGACCAATCAAACTTCAAGACAAGAAGTTTGCACCACTTACGTAGGCCGCAGGCGCCCTCTCGAATAGCGAAAGGTGCCTCACCCTAGACACCTTCTCGAGTGGGTCTTAGCAGCCCAGGCATAATTAGTAAGCGTGGTATGTTCCGCGCTCCAGATGGAGACTCAGCTGGAAGTTAAAGGGAAGAATGACAAGGAACTTTATGAATTGGAGCTGTAAGTTAACTCTTTGACAGAGAGAGCGAGATGGTGGTGGGGGACAGCCCCCAGTGAAATCAGAGGTGAGAGCACAAAGCAATACAGTCGGCAGACTCCGGTTTTTTGGGGGGGGGGAGATGCTCGAGAACATCCAGGTGGACTCCTGAGGCTCGATCCCGCATTTGCGTATGCCGAGCCTCCTTCCTCATGACCTTTGTCCAGAGTGGAATGCCTCCCCGGCTCCCGGCACATGATCAGTGCATGCTCAGTCACGATATCAGTGCCTGCTCAGCCACGTGATCACTGACGGCACAGTCACGTGATCAGCGCCTCTCAGTCACGTGATCACCGTATGATAAACACGTGATCAGTGAACGACCAGCCACGTGATCACTGCATGCGCGGTCAGGTGGTCAGTTCCTGATCAGCCACCTGATCAGTGCGTGCACAGTCCCCTGATCAGCGCCTGTCAGTCACTGATCACTGCCTGATAAACACGTGATCAGTGCCCGAACAGCCACGTCATCAGTGCATGCGCAGTCACGTGATCAGTGCATGATAGCCACGTGATCAGTGCGTGCACAGTCCCATGATCAGCGCCTGTCAGTCACTGATCATTGCCTGATAAACACGTGATCAGTGCATGATCAGCCACGTCATCAGTGCATGCGCAGTCACGTCATCAGTGCATGATAGCCACGTGATCAGTGCATGCTCAGTCACGTGATCTGGACTTGATCAGCCACGTGATCAGTGCCTGCAGTGTCACGTGATCAGGGCCTGCTGAGCTGCGTGATTCCTGCCGGCTCATCTGCATGACAATTGCCAGCTGAGCTGCGTGATTCCTGTCGGCTCATCTGCTTGACAATTGCCAGCTGAGCTGCGTGATTCCTGCCTGGTCACGTGCTTGATTATTGCCAGTTGAGCAGCATGATTCGTCACTGCTGAGCTCCATGCTTATTGCCTGCTGATTGCGTGGTTCGTGTCTGCTCAGCTCTTTGAGTATTGCCTCCTGAGGTCCCTGTTCGGTCGCCACCTGCCGGGGACCAGCCCCAACTGATCCAGGGTATTCGAAGGAGAGATGGCCTAGGCGACTATTTATATGCTAATCAGAGATGTCAAGAATAATAGTATGAGGAGAGCTCAGTAGGAAAATTCGGTGGAGAAAAGAGACTGAGTAGCTTGGTTTACGCGGAAGACCAATCAAACTTCAAGACAAGAAGTTTGCACCACTTACGTAGGCCGCAGGCGCCCTCTCGAATAGCGAAAGGTGCCTCACCCTAGACACCTTCTCGAGTGGGTCTTAGCAGCCCAGGCATAATTAGTAAGCCTGGTATGTTCCGCGCTCCAGATGGAGACTCAGCTGGAAGTTAAAGGGAAGAATGACAAGGAACTTTATGAATTGGAGCTGTAAGTTAACTCTTTGACAGAGAGAGCGAGATGGTGGTGGGGGACAGCCCCCAGTGAAATCAGAGGTGAGAGCACAAAGCAATACAGTAGGCAGACTCCGGTTTTTTTTGGGGGGGGAGATGCTCGAGAACATCCGGGTGGACTCCTGAGGCTCGATCCCGCATTTGCGTATGCCGAGCCTCCTTCCTCATGACCTTTGTCCAGAGTGGAATGCCTCCCCGGCTCCCGGCACATGATCAGTGCATGCTCAGTCACGATATCAGTGCCTGCTCAGCCACGTGATCACTGACGGCACAGTCACGTGATCAGCGCCTCTCAGTCACGTGATCACCGTATGATAAACACGTGATCAGTGAACGACCAGCCACGTGATCACTGCATGCGCGGTCAGGTGGTCAGTTCCTGATCAGCCACCTGATCAGTGCGTGCACACTCCCCTGATGAGCGCCTGTCAGTCACTGATCACTGCCTGATAAACACGTGATCAGTGCCCGAACAGCCACGTCATCAGTGCATGCGCAGTCACGTGATCAGTGCATGATAGCCACGTGATCAGAGCGTGCACAGTCCCATGATCAGCACCTGTCAGTCACTGATCATTGCCTGATAAACACGTGATCAGTGCATGATGAGCCATGTGATCAGTGCCCGATCAGCCACGTCATAAGTGCATGCGCGGTCCCGGCATCAGTGCATGATAGCCACGTGATCAGTGCATGCTCAGTCACGTGATCTGGACTTGATCAGCCACGTGATCAGTGCCTGCAGAGTCACGTGATCGGGGCCTGCTGAGCTGCGTGATTCCTGCCGGCTCATCTGCATGACAATTGCCAGCTGAGCTGCGTGATTCCTGTCGGCTCATCTGCTTGACAATTGCCAGCTGAGCTGCGTGATTCCTGCCTGGTCACGTGCTTGATTATTGCCAGTTGAGCAGCATGATTCGTCACTGCTGAGCTCCATGCTTATTGCCTGCTGATTGCGTGGTTCGTGTCTGCTCAGCTCTTTGAGTATTGCCTCCTGAGGTCCCTGTTCGGTCGCCACCTGCCGGGGACCAGCCCCAACTGATCCAGGGTATTCCAAGGAGAGATGGCCTAGGCGACTATTTATATGCTAATCAGAGATGTCAAGAATAATAGTATGAGGAGAGCTCAGTAGGAAAATTCGGTGGAGAAAAGAGACTGAGTAGCTTGGTTTACGCGGAAGACCAATCAAACTTCAAGACAAGAAGTTTGCACCACTTACGTAGGCCGCAGGCGCCCTCTCGAAAAGCGAAAGGTGCCTCACCCTAGACACCTTCTCGAGTGGGTCTTAGCAGCCCAGGCATAATTAGTAAGCGTGGTGGGTTCCGCGCTCCAGATGGAGACTCAGCTGGAAGTTAAAGGGAAGAATGACAAGGAACTTTATGAATTGGAGCTGTAAGTTAACTCTTTGACAGAGAGAGCGAGATGCTGGTGGGGGACAGCCCCCAGTGAAATCAGAGGTGAGAGCACAAAGCAATACAGTAGGCAGACTCCGGTTTTTTTGGGGGAGATGCTCGAGAACATCCCGGTGGACTCCTGAGGCTAGATCCCGCATTTGCGTATGCCGAGCCTCCTTCCTCATGACCTTTGTCCAGAGTGGAATGCCTACCCGGCTCCCGGCACATGATCAGTGCATGCTCAGTCACGATATCAGTGCCTGCTCAGCCACGTGATCACTGACGGCACAGTCACGTGATCAGCGCCTCTCAGTCACGTGGTCACCGTATGATAAACACGTGATCAGTGAACGACCAGCCACGTGATCACTGCATGCGCGGTCAATTAGTAGGTTCCTGATCAGCCACCTGATCAGTGCGTGCACAGTCCCCTGATCAGCGCCTGTCAGTCACTGATCACTGCCTGATAAACACGTGATCAGTGCCCGAACAGCCACGTCATCAGTGCATGCGCAGTCACGTGATCAGTGCATGATAGCCACGTGATCAGTGTGTGCACACTCCCATGATCAGCGCCTGTCAGTCACTGATCATTGCCTGATAAACACGTGATCAGTGCATGATCAGCCACGTCATCAGTGCATGCGCAGTCACGTCATCAGTGCATGATAGCCACGTGATCAGTGCATGCTCAGTCACGTGATCTGGACTTGATCAGCCACGTGATCAGTGCCTGCAGTGTCACGTGATCAGGGCCTGCTGAGCTGCGTGATTCCTGCCGGCTCATCTGCATGACAATTGCCAGCTGAGCTGCGTGATTCCTGTCGGCTCATCTGCTTGACAATTGCCAGCTGAGCTGCGTGATTCCTGCCTGGTCACGTGCTTGATTATTGCCAGTTGAGCAGCATGATTCGTCACTGCTGAGCTCCATGCTTATTGCCTGCTGATTGCGTGGTTCGTGTCTGCTCAGCTCTTTGAGTATTGCCTCCTGAGGTCCCTGTTCGGTCGCCACCTGCCGGGGACCAGCCCCAACTGATCCAGGGTATTCGAAGGAGAGATGGCCTAGGCGACTATTTATATGCTAATCAGAGATGTCAAGAATAATAGTATGAGGAGAGCTCAGTAGGAAAATTCGGTGGAGAAAAGAGACTGAGTAGCTTGGTTTACGCGGAAGACCAATCAAACTTCAAGACAAGAAGTTTGCACCACTTACGTAGGCCGCAGGCGCCCTCTCGAATAGCGAAAGGTGCCTCACCCTAGACACCTTCTCGAGTGGGTCTTAGCAGCCCAGGCATAATTAGTAAGCGTGGTATGTTCCGCGCTCCAGATGGAGACTCAGCTGGAAGTTAAAGGGAAGAATGACAAGGAACTTTATGAATTGGAGCTGTAAGTTAACTCTTTGACAGAGAGAGCGAGATGGTGGTGGGGGACAGCCCCCAGTGAAATCAGAGGTGAGAGCACAAAGCAATACAGTAGGCAGACTCCGGTTTTTTTGGGGGGAGATGCTCGAGAACATCCGGGTGGACTTCTGAGGCTCGATCCCGCATTTGCGTATGCCGAGCCTCCTTCGTCATGACCTTTGTCCAGAGTGGAATGCCTCCCCGGCTCCCGGCACATGATCAGTGCATGCTCAGTCACGATATCAGTGCCTGCTCAGCCATGTGATCACTGACGGCACAGTCACGTGATCAGCGCCTCTCAGTCACGTGATCACCGTATGATAAACACGTGATCAGTGAACGACCAGCCACGTGATCACTGCATGCGCGGTCAGGTGGTCAGTTCCTGATCAGCCACCTGATCAGTGCGTGCACACTCCCCTGATCAGCGCCTGTCAGTCACTGATCACTGCCTGATAAACACGTGATCAGTGCCCGAACAGCCACGTCATCAGTGCATGCGCAGTCACGTGATCAGTGCATGATAGCCACGTGATCAGTGCGTGCACAGTCCCATGATCAGCGCCTGTCAGTCACTGATCATTGCCTGATAAACACGTGATCAGTGCATGATCAGCCACGTCATCAGTGCATGCGCAGTCACGTCATCAGTGCATGATAGCCACGTGATCAGTGCATGCTCAGTCACGTGATCTGGACTTGATCAGCCACGTGATCAGTGCCTGCAGAGTCACGTGATCAGGGCCTGCTGAGCTGCGTGATTCCTGCCGGCTCATCTGCATGACAATTGCCAGCTGAGCTGCGTGATTCCTGTCGGCTCATCTGCTTGACAATTGCCAGCTGAGCTGCGTGATTCCTGCCTGGTCACGTGCTTGATTATTGCCAGTTGAGCAGCATGATTCGTCACTGCTGAGCTCCATGCTTATTGCCTGCTGATTGCGTGGTTCGTGTCTGCTCAGCTCTTTGAGTATTGCCTCCTGAGGTCCCTGTTCGGTCGCCACCTGCCGGGGACCAGCCCCAACTGATCCAGGGTATTCGAAGGAGAGATGGCCTAGGCGACTATTTATATGCTAATCAGAGATGTCAAGAATAATAGTATGAGGAGAGCTCAGTAGGAAAATTCGGTGGAGAAAAGAGACTGAGTAGCTTGGTTTACGCGGAAGACCAATCAAACTTCAAGACAAGAAGTTTGCACCACTTACGTAGGCCGCAGGCGCCCTCTCGAATAGCGAAAGGTGCCTCACCCTAGACACCTTCTCGAGTGGGTCTTAGCAGCCCAGGCATAATTAGTAAGCGTGGTGGGTTCCGCGCTCCAGATGGAGACTCAGCTGGAAGTTAAAGGGAAGAATGACAAGGAACTTTATGAATTGGAGCTGTAAGTTAACTCTTTGACAGAGAGAGCGAGATGGTGGTGGGGGACAGCCCCCAGTGAAATCAGAGGTGAGAGCACAAAGCAATACAGTAGGCAGACTCCGGTTTTTTGGGGGAGATGCTCGAGAATATCCGGGTGGACTCCTGAGGCTCGATCCCGCATTTGCGTATGCCGAGCCTCCTTCCTCATGACCTTTGTCCAGAGTGGAATGCCTCCCCGGCTCCCGGCACATGATCAGTGCATGCTCAGTCACGATATCAGTGCCTGCTCAGCCACGTGATCACTGACGGCACAGTCACGTGATCAGCGCCTCTCAGTCACGTGATCACCGTATGATAAACACGTGATCAGTGAACGACCAGCCACGTGATCACTGCATGCGCGGTCAGGTGGTCAGTTCCTGATCAGCCACCTGATCAGTGCGTGCACAGTCCCCTGATCAGCGCCTGTCAGTCACTGATCACTGCCTGATAAACACGTGATCAGTGCCCGAACAGCCACGTCATCAGTGCATGCGCAGTCACGTGATCAGTGCATGATAGCCACGTGATCAGTGCGTGCACAGTCCCATGATCAGCGCCTGTCAGTCACTGATCATTGCCTGATAAACACGTGATCAGTGCATGATGAGCCATGTGATCAGTGCCCGATCAGCCACGTCATCAGTGCATGCGCAGTCACGTCATCAGTGCATGATAGCCACGTGATCAGTGCATGCTCAGTCACGTGATCTGGACTTGATCAGCCACGTGATCAGTGCCTGCAGAGTCACGTGATCAGGGCCTGCTGAGCTGCGTGATTCCTGCCGGCTCATCTGCATGACAATTGCCAGCTGAGCTGCGTGATTCCTGTCGGCTCATCTGCTTGACAATTGCCAGCTGAGCTGCGTGATTCCTGCCTGGTCACGTGCTTGATTATTGCCAGTTGAGCAGCATGATTCGTCACTGCTGAGCTCCATGCTTATTGCCTGCTGATTGCGTGGTTCGTGTCTGCTCAGCTCTTTGAGTATTGCCTCCTGAGGTCCCTGTTCGGTCGCCACCTGCCGGGGACCAGCCCCAACTGATCCAGGGTATTCGAAGGAGAGATGGCCTAGGCGACTATTTATATGCTAATCAGAGATGTCAAGAATAATAGTATGAGGAGAGCTCAGTAGGAAAATTCGGTGGAGAAAAGAGACTGAGTAGCTTGGTTTACGCGGAAGACCAATCAAACTTCAAGACAAGAAGTTTGCACCACTTACGTAGGCCGCAGGCGCCCTCTCGAATAGCGAAAGGTGCCTCACCCTAGACACCTTCTCGAGTGGGTCTTAGCAGCCCAGGCATAATTAGTAAGCGTGGTGGGTTCCGCGCTCCAGATGGAGACTCAGCTGGAAGTTAAAGGGAAGAATGACAAGGAACTTTATGAATTGGAGCTGTAAGTTAACTCTTTGACAGAGAGAGCGAGATGGTGGTGGGGGACAGCCCCCAGTGAAATCAGAGGTGAGAGCACAAAGCAATACAGTAGGCAGACTCCGGTTTTTTGGGGGGAGATGCTCGAGAATATCCGGGTGGACTCCTGAGGCTCGATCCCGCATTTGCGTATGCCGAGCCTCCTTCCTCATGACCTTTGTCCAGAGTGGAATGCCTCCCCGGCTCCCGGCACATGATCAGTGCATGCTCAGTCACGATATCAGTGCCTGCTCAGCCACGTGATCACTGACGGCACAGTCACGTGATCAGCGCCTCTCAGTCACGTGATCACCGTATGATAAACACGTGATCAGTGAACGACCAGCCACGTGATCACTGCATGCGCGGTCAGGTGGTCAGTTCCTGATCAGCCACCTGATCAGTGCGTGCACAGTCCCCTGATCAGCGCCTGTCAGTCACTGATCACTGCCTGATAAACACGTGATCAGTGCCCGAACAGCCACGTCATCAGTGCATGCGCAGTCACGTGATCAGTGCATGATAGCCACGTGATCAGTGCGTGCACAGTCCCATGATCAGCGCCTGTCAGTCACTGATCATTGCCTGATAAACACGTGATCAGTGCATGATGAGCCATGTGATCAGTGCCCGATCAGCCACGTCATCAGTGCATGCGCAGTCACGTCATCAGTGCATGATAGCCACGTGATCAGTGCATGCTCAGTCACGTGATCTGGACTTGATCAGCCACGTGATCAGTGCCTGCAGAGTCACGTGATCAGGGCCTGCTGAGCTGCGTGATTCCTGCCGGCTCATCTGCATGACAATTGCCAGCTGAGCTGCGTGATTCCTGTCGGCTCATCTGCTTGACAATTGCCAGCTGAGCTGCGTGATTCCTGCCTGGTCACGTGCTTGATTATTGCCAGTTGAGCAGCATGATTCGTCACTGCTGAGCTCCATGCTTATTGCCTGCTGATTGCGTGGTTCGTGTCTGCTCAGCTCTTTGAGTATTGCCTCCTGAGGTCCCTGTTCGGTCGCCACCTGCCGGGGACCAGCCCCAACTGATCCAGGGTATTCGAAGGAGAGATGGCCTAGGCGACTATTTATATGCTAATCAGAGATGTCAAGAATAATAGTATGAGGAGAGCTCAGTAGGAAAATTCGGTGGAGAAAAGAGACTGAGTAGCTTGGTTTACGCGGAAGACCAATCAAACTTCAAGACAAGAAGTTTGCACCACTTACGTAGGCCGCAGGCGCCCTCTCGAATAGCGAAAGGTGCCTCACCCTAGACACCTTCTCGAGTGGGTCTTAGCAGCCCAGGCATAATTAGTAAGCGTGGTGGGTTCCGCGCTCCAGATGGAGACTCAGCTGGAAGTTAAAGGGAAGAATGACAAGGAACTTTATGAATTGGAGCTGTAAGTTAACTCTTTGACAGAGAGAGCGAGATGGTGGTGGGGGACAGCCCCCAGTGAAATCAGAGGTGAGAGCACAAAGCAATACAGTAGGCAGACTCCGGTTTTTTTGGGGGGAGATGCTCGAGAATATCCGGGTGGACTCCTGAGGCTCGATCCCGCATTTGCGTATGCCGAGCCTCCTTCCTCATGACCTTTGTCCAGAGTGGAATGCCTCCCCGGCTCCCGGCACATGATCAGTGCATGCTCAGTCACGATATCAGTGCCTGCTCAGCCACGTGATCACTGACGGCACAGTCACGTGATCAGCGCCTCTCAGTCACGTGATCACCGTATGATAAACACGTGATCAGTGAACGACCAGCCACGTGATCACTGCATGCGCGGTCAGGTGGTCAGTTCCTGATCAGCCACCTGATCAGTGCGTGCACAGTCCCCTGATCAGCGCCTGTCAGTCACTGATCACTGCCTGATAAACACGTGATCAGTGCCCGAACAGCCACGTCATCAGTGCATGCGCAGTCACGTGATCAGTGCATGATAGCCACGTGATCAGTGCGTGCACAGTCCCATGATCAGCGCCTGTCAGTCACTGATCATTGCCTGATAAACACGTGATCAGTGCATGATCAGCCACGTCATCAGTGCATGCGCAGTCACGTCATCAGTGCATGATAGCCACGTGATCAGTGCATGCTCAGTCACGTGATCTGGACTTGATCAGCCACGTGATCAGTGCCTGCAGAGTCACGTGATCAGGGCCTGCTGAGCTGCGTGATTCCTGCCGGCTCATCTGCATGACAATTGCCAGCTGAGCTGCGTGATTCCTGTCGGCTCATCTGCTTGACAATTGCCAGCTGAGCTGCGTGATTCCTGCCTGGTCACGTGCTTGATTATTGCCAGTTGAGCAGCATGATTCGTCACTGCTGAGCTCCATGCTTATTGCCTGCTGATTGCGTGGTTCGTGTCTGCTCAGCTCTTTGAGTATTGCCTCCTGAGGTCCCTGTTCGGTCGCCACCTGCCGGGGACCAGCCCCAACTGATCCAGGGTATTCGAAGGAGAGATGGCCTAGGCGACTATTTATATGCTAATCAGAGATGTCAAGAATAATAGTATGAGGAGAGCTCAGTAGGAAAATTCGGTGGAGAAAAGAGACTGAGTAGCTTGGTTTACGCGGAAGACCAATCAAACTTCAAGACAAGAAGTTTGCACCACTTACGTAGGCCGCAGGCGCCCTCTCGAATAGCGAAAGGTGCCTCACCCTAGACACCTTCTCGAGTGGGTCTTAGCAGCCCAGGCATAATTAGTAAGCGTGGTGGGTTCCGCGCTCCAGATGGAGACTCAGCTGGAAGTTAAAGGGAAGAATGACAAGGAACTTTATGAATTGGAGCTGTAAGTTAACTCTTTGACAGAGAGAGCGAGATGGTGGTGGGGGACAGCCCCCAGTGAAATCAGAGGTGAGAGCACAAAGCAATACAGTAGGCAGACTCCGGTTTTTTTGGGGGGAGATGCTCGAGAATATCCGGGTGGACTCCTGAGGCTCGATCCCGCATTTGCGTATGCCGAGCCTCCTTCCTCATGACCTTTGTCCAGAGTGGAATGCCTCCCCGGCTCCCGGCACATGATCAGTGCATGCTCAGTCACGATATCAGTGCCTGCTCAGCCACGTGATCACTGACGGCACAGTCACGTGATCAGCGCCTCTCAGTCACGTGATCACCGTATGATAAACACGTGATCAGTG
Source organism: Bos javanicus (assembly GCF_032452875.1). NCBI lineage: Eukaryota > Metazoa > Chordata > Mammalia > Artiodactyla > Bovidae > Bos > Bos javanicus. The sequence continues at coordinate 356,194 of NW_026893771.1, forward strand.
AACGACCAGCCACGTGATCACTGCATGCGCGGTCAGGTGGTCAGTTCCTGATCAGCCACCTGATCAGTGCGTGCACAGTCCCCTGATCAGCGCCTGTCAGTCACTGATCACTGCCTGATAAACACGTGATCAGTGCCCGAACAGCCACGTCATCAGTGCATGCGCAGTCACGTGATCAGTGCATGATAGCCACGTGATCAGTGCGTGCACAGTCCCATGATCAGCGCCTGTCAGTCACTGATCATTGCCTGATAAACACGTGATCAGTGCCCGATCAGCCACGTCATCAGTGCATGCGCAGTCACGTCATCAGTGCATGATAGCCACGTGATCAGTGCATGCTCAGTCACGTGATCTGGACTTGATCAGCCACGTGATCAGTGCCTGCAGAGTCACGTGATCAGGGCCTGCTGAGCTGCGTGATTCCTGCCGGCTCATCTGCATGACAATTGCCAGCTGAGCTGCGTGATTCCTGTCGGCTCATCTGCTTGACAATTGCCAGCTGAGCTGCGTGATTCCTGCCTGGTCACGTGCTTGATTATTGCCAGTTGAGCAGCATGATTCGTCACTGCTGAGCTCCATGCTTATTGCCTGCTGATTGCGTGGTTCGTGTCTGCTCAGCTCTTTGAGTATTGCCTCCTGAGGTCCCTGTTCGGTCGCCACCTGCCGGGGACCAGCCCCAACTGATCCAGGGTATTCGAAGGAGAGATGGCCTAGGCGACTATTTATATGCTAATCAGAGATGTCAAGAATAATAGTATGAGGAGAGCTCAGTAGGAAAATTCGGTGGAGAAAAGAGACTGAGTAGCTTGGTTTACGCGGAAGACCAATCAAACTTCAAGACAAGAAGTTTGCACCACTTACGTAGGCCGCAGGCGCCCTCTCGAATAGCGAAAGGTGCCTCACCCTAGACACCTTCTCGAGTGGGTCTTAGCAGCCCAGGCATAATTAGTAAGCGTGGTGGGTTCCGCGCTCCAGATGGAGACTCAGCTGGAAGTTAAAGGGAAGAATGACAAGGAACTTTATGAATTGGAGCTGTAAGTTAACTCTTTGACAGAGAGAGCGAGATGGTGGTGGGGGACAGCCCCCAGTGAAATCAGAGGTGAGAGCACAAAGCAATACAGTAGGCAGACTCCGGTTTTTTGGGGGAGATGCTCGAGAATATCCGGGTGGACTCCTGAGGCTCGATCCCGCATTTGCGTATGCCGAGCCTCCTTCCTCATGACCTTTGTCCAGAGTGGAATGCCTCCCCGGCTCCCGGCACATGATCAGTGCATGCTCAGTCACGATATCAGTGCCTGCTCAGCCACGTGATCACTGACGGCACAGTCACGTGATCAGCGCCTCTCAGTCACGTGATCACCGTATGATAAACACGTGATCAGTGAACGACCAGCCACGTGATCACTGCATGCGCGGTCAGGTGGTCAGTTCCTGATCAGCCACCTGATCAGTGCGTGCACAGTCCCCTGATCAGCGCCTGTCAGTCACTGATCACTGCCTGATAAACACGTGATCAGTGCCCGAACAGCCACGTCATCAGTGCATGCGCAGTCACGTGATCAGTGCATGATAGCCACGTGATCAGTGCGTGCACAGTCCCATGATCAGCGCCTGTCAGTCACTGATCATTGCCTGATAAACACGTGATCAGTGCATGATGAGCCATGTGATCAGTGCCCGATCAGCCACGTCATCAGTGCATGCGCAGTCACGTCATCAGTGCATGATAGCCACGTGATCAGTGCATGCTCAGTCACGTGATCTGGACTTGATCAGCCACGTGATCAGTGCCTGCAGAGTCACGTGATCAGGGCCTGCTGAGCTGCGTGATTCCTGCCGGCTCATCTGCATGACAATTGCCAGCTGAGCTGCGTGATTCCTGTCGGCTCATCTGCTTGACAATTGCCAGCTGAGCTGCGTGATTCCTGCCTGGTCACGTGCTTGATTATTGCCAGTTGAGCAGCATGATTCGTCACTGCTGAGCTCCATGCTTATTGCCTGCTGATTGCGTGGTTCGTGTCTGCTCAGCTCTTTGAGTATTGCCTCCTGAGGTCCCTGTTCGGTCGCCACCTGCCGGGGACCAGCCCCAACTGATCCAGGGTATTCGAAGGAGAGATGGCCTAGGCGACTATTTATATGCTAATCAGAGATGTCAAGAATAATAGTATGAGGAGAGCTCAGTAGGAAAATTCGGTGGAGAAAAGAGACTGAGTAGCTTGGTTTACGCGGAAGACCAATCAAACTTCAAGACAAGAAGTTTGCACCACTTACGTAGGCCGCAGGCGCCCTCTCGAATAGCGAAAGGTGCCTCACCCTAGACACCTTCTCGAGTGGGTCTTAGCAGCCCAGGCATAATTAGTAAGCGTGGTGGGTTCCGCGCTCCAGATGGAGACTCAGCTGGAAGTTAAAGGGAAGAATGACAAGGAACTTTATGAATTGGAGCTGTAAGTTAACTCTTTGACAGAGAGAGCGAGATGGTGGTGGGGGACAGCCCCCAGTGAAATCAGAGGTGAGAGCACAAAGCAATACAGTAGGCAGACTCCGGTTTTTTTGGGGGGAGATGCTCGAGAATATCCGGGTGGACTCCTGAGGCTCGATCCCGCATTTGCGTATGCCGAGCCTCCTTCCTCATGACCTTTGTCCAGAGTGGAATGCCTCCCCGGCTCCCGGCACATGATCAGTGCATGCTCAGTCACGATATCAGTGCCTGCTCAGCCACGTGATCACTGACGGCACAGTCACGTGATCAGCGCCTCTCAGTCACGTGATCACCGTATGATAAACACGTGATCAGTGAACGACCAGCCACGTGATCACTGCATGCGCGGTCAGGTGGTCAGTTCCTGATCAGCCACCTGATCAGTGCGTGCACAGTCCCCTGATCAGCGCCTGTCAGTCACTGATCACTGCCTGATAAACACGTGATCAGTGCCCGAACAGCCACGTCATCAGTGCATGCGCAGTCACGTGATCAGTGCATGATAGCCACGTGATCAGTGCGTGCACAGTCCCATGATCAGCGCCTGTCAGTCACTGATCATTGCCTGATAAACACGTGATCAGTGCATGATGAGCCATGTGATCAGTGCCCGATCAGCCACGTCATCAGTGCATGCGCAGTCACGTCATCAGTGCATGATAGCCACGTGATCAGTGCATGCTCAGTCACGTGATCTGGACTTGATCAGCCACGTGATCAGTGCCTGCAGAGTCACGTGATCAGGGCCTGCTGAGCTGCGTGATTCCTGCCGGCTCATCTGCATGACAATTGCCAGCTGAGCTGCGTGATTCCTGTCGGCTCATCTGCTTGACAATTGCCAGCTGAGCTGCGTGATTCCTGCCTGGTCACGTGCTTGATTATTGCCAGTTGAGCAGCATGATTCGTCACTGCTGAGCTCCATGCTTATTGCCTGCTGATTGCGTGGTTCGTGTCTGCTCAGCTCTTTGAGTATTGCCTCCTGAGGTCCCTGTTCGGTCGCCACCTGCCGGGGACCAGCCCCAACTGATCCAGGGTATTCGAAGGAGAGATGGCCTAGGCGACTATTTATATGCTAATCAGAGATGTCAAGAATAATAGTATGAGGAGAGCTCAGTAGGAAAATTCGGTGGAGAAAAGAGACTGAGTAGCTTGGTTTACGCGGAAGACCAATCAAACTTCAAGACAAGAAGTTTGCACCACTTACGTAGGCCGCAGGCGCCCTCTCGAATAGCGAAAGGTGCCTCACCCTAGACACCTTCTCGAGTGGGTCTTAGCAGCCCAGGCATAATTAGTAAGCGTGGTGGGTTCCGCGCTCCAGATGGAGACTCAGCTGGAAGTTAAAGGGAAGAATGACAAGGAACTTTATGAATTGGAGCTGTAAGTTAACTCTTTGACAGAGAGAGCGAGATGGTGGTGGGGGACAGCCCCCAGTGAAATCAGAGGTGAGAGCACAAAGCAATACAGTAGGCAGACTCCGGTTTTTTTGGGGGGAGATGCTCGAGAATATCCGGGTGGACTCCTGAGGCTCGATCCCGCATTTGCGTATGCCGAGCCTCCTTCCTCATGACCTTTGTCCAGAGTGGAATGCCTCCCCGGCTCCCGGCACATGATCAGTGCATGCTCAGTCACGATATCAGTGCCTGCTCAGCCACGTGATCACTGACGGCACAGTCACGTGATCAGCGCCTCTCAGTCACGTGATCACCGTATGATAAACACGTGATCAGTGAACGACCAGCCACGTGATCACTGCATGCGCGGTCAGGTGGTCAGTTCCTGATCAGCCACCTGATCAGTGCGTGCACAGTCCCCTGATCAGCGCCTGTCAGTCACTGATCACTGCCTGATAAACACGTGATCAGTGCCCGAACAGCCACGTCATCAGTGCATGCGCAGTCACGTGATCAGTGCATGATAGCCACGTGATCAGTGCGTGCACAGTCCCATGATCAGCGCCTGTCAGTCACTGATCATTGCCTGATAAACACGTGATCAGTGCATGATGAGCCATGTGATCAGTGCCCGATCAGCCACGTCATCAGTGCATGCGCAGTCACGTCATCAGTGCATGATAGCCACGTGATCAGTGCATGCTCAGTCACGTGATCTGGACTTGATCAGCCACGTGATCAGTGCCTGCAGAGTCACGTGATCAGGGCCTGCTGAGCTGCGTGATTCCTGCCGGCTCATCTGCATGACAATTGCCAGCTGAGCTGCGTGATTCCTGTCGGCTCATCTGCTTGACAATTGCCAGCTGAGCTGCGTGATTCCTGCCTGGTCACGTGCTTGATTATTGCCAGTTGAGCAGCATGATTCGTCACTGCTGAGCTCCATGCTTATTGCCTGCTGATTGCGTGGTTCGTGTCTGCTCAGCTCTTTGAGTATTGCCTCCTGAGGTCCCTGTTCGGTCGCCACCTGCCGGGGACCAGCCCCAACTGATCCAGGGTATTCGAAGGAGAGATGGCCTAGGCGACTATTTATATGCTAATCAGAGATGTCAAGAATAATAGTATGAGGAGAGCTCAGTAGGAAAATTCGGTGGAGAAAAGAGACTGAGTAGCTTGGTTTACGCGGAAGACCAATCAAACTTCAAGACAAGAAGTTTGCACCACTTACGTAGGCCGCAGGCGCCCTCTCGAATAGCGAAAGGTGCCTCACCCTAGACACCTTCTCGAGTGGGTCTTAGCAGCCCAGGCATAATTAGTAAGCGTGGTGGGTTCCGCGCTCCAGATGGAGACTCAGCTGGAAGTTAAAGGGAAGAATGACAAGGAACTTTATGAATTGGAGCTGTAAGTTAACTCTTTGACAGAGAGAGCGAGATGGTGGTGGGGGACAGCCCCCAGTGAAATCAGAGGTGAGAGCACAAAGCAATACAGTAGGCAGACTCCGGTTTTTTTGGGGGAGATGCTCGAGAATATCCGGGTGGACTCCTGAGGCTCGATCCCGCATTTGCGTATGCCGAGCCTCCTTCCTCATGACCTTTGTCCAGAGTGGAATGCCTCCCCGGCTCCCGGCACATGATCAGTGCATGCTCAGTCACGATATCAGTGCCTGCTCAGCCACGTGATCACTGACGGCACAGTCACGTGATCAGCGCCTCTCAGTCACGTGATCACCGTATGATAAACACGTGATCAGTGAACGACCAGCCACGTGATCACTGCATGCGCGGTCAGGTGGTCAGTTCCTGATCAGCCACCTGATCAGTGCGTGCACAGTCCCCTGATCAGCGCCTGTCAGTCACTGATCACTGCCTGATAAACACGTGATCAGTGCCCGAACAGCCACGTCATCAGTGCATGCGCAGTCACGTCATCAGTGCATGATAGCCACGTGATCAGTGCATGCTCAGTCACGTGATCTGGACTTGATCAGCCACGTGATCAGTGCCTGCAGAGTCACGTGATCAGGGCCTGCTGAGCTGCGTGATTCCTGCCGGCTCATCTGCATGACAATTGCCAGCTGAGCTGCGTGATTCCTGTCGGCTCATCTGCTTGACAATTGCCAGCTGAGCTGCGTGATTCCTGCCTGGTCACGTGCTTGATTATTGCCAGTTGAGCAGCATGATTCGTCACTGCTGAGCTCCATGCTTATTGCCTGCTGATTGCGTGGTTCGTGTCTGCTCAGCTCTTTGAGTATTGCCTCCTGAGGTCCCTGTTCGGTCGCCACCTGCCGGGGACCAGCCCCAACTGATCCAGGGTATTCGAAGGAGAGATGGCCTAGGCGACTATTTATATGCTAATCAGAGATGTCAAGAATAATAGTATGAGGAGAGCTCAGTAGGAAAATTCGGTGGAGAAAAGAGACTGAGTAGCTTGGTTTACGCGGAAGACCAATCAAACTTCAAGACAAGAAGTTTGCACCACTTACGTAGGCCGCAGGCGCCCTCTCGAATAGCGAAAGGTGCCTCACCCTAGACACCTTCTCGAGTGGGTCTTAGCAGCCCAGGCATAATTAGTAAGCGTGGTGGGTTCCGCGCTCCAGATGGAGACTCAGCTGGAAGTTAAAGGGAAGAATGACAAGGAACTTTATGAATTGGAGCTGTAAGTTAACTCTTTGACAGAGAGAGCGAGATGGTGGTGGGGGACAGCCCCCAGTGAAATCAGAGGTGAGAGCACAAAGCAATACAGTAGGCAGACTCCGGTTTTTTGGGGGAGATGCTCGAGAATATCCGGGTGGACTCCTGAGGCTCGATCCCGCATTTGCGTATGCCGAGCCTCCTTCCTCATGACCTTTGTCCAGAGTGGAATGCCTCCCCGGCTCCCGGCACATGATCAGTGCATGCTCAGTCACGATATCAGTGCCTGCTCAGCCACGTGATCACTGACGGCACAGTCACGTGATCAGCGCCTCTCAGTCACGTGATCACCGTATGATAAACACGTGATCAGTGAACGACCAGCCACGTGATCACTGCATGCGCGGTCAGGTGGTCAGTTCCTGATCAGCCACCTGATCAGTGCGTGCACAGTCCCCTGATCAGCGCCTGTCAGTCACTGATCACTGCCTGATAAACACGTGATCAGTGCCCGAACAGCCACGTCATCAGTGCATGCGCAGTCACGTGATCAGTGCATGATAGCCACGTGATCAGTGCGTGCACAGTCCCATGATCAGCGCCTGTCAGTCACTGATCATTGCCTGATAAACACGTGATCAGTGCATGATGAGCCATGTGATCAGTGCCCGATCAGCCACGTCATCAGTGCATGCGCAGTCACGTCATCAGTGCATGATAGCCACGTGATCAGTGCATGCTCAGTCACGTGATCTGGACTTGATCAGCCACGTGATCAGTGCCTGCAGAGTCACGTGATCAGGGCCTGCTGAGCTGCGTGATTCCTGCCGGCTCATCTGCATGACAATTGCCAGCTGAGCTGCGTGATTCCTGTCGGCTCATCTGCTTGACAATTGCCAGCTGAGCTGCGTGATTCCTGCCTGGTCACGTGCTTGATTATTGCCAGTTGAGCAGCATGATTCGTCACTGCTGAGCTCCATGCTTATTGCCTGCTGATTGCGTGGTTCGTGTCTGCTCAGCTCTTTGAGTATTGCCTCCTGAGGTCCCTGTTCGGTCGCCACCTGCCGGGGACCAGCCCCAACTGATCCAGGGTATTCGAAGGAGAGATGGCCTAGGCGACTATTTATATGCTAATCAGAGATGTCAAGAATAATAGTATGAGGAGAGCTCAGTAGGAAAATTCGGTGGAGAAAAGAGACTGAGTAGCTTGGTTTACGCGGAAGACCAATCAAACTTCAAGACAAGAAGTTTGCACCACTTACGTAGGCCGCAGGCGCCCTCTCGAATAGCGAAAGGTGCCTCACCCTAGACACCTTCTCGAGTGGGTCTTAGCAGCCCAGGCATAATTAGTAAGCGTGGTGGGTTCCGCGCTCCAGATGGAGACTCAGCTGGAAGTTAAAGGGAAGAATGACAAGGAACTTTATGAATTGGAGCTGTAAGTTAACTCTTTGACAGAGAGAGCGAGATGGTGGTGGGGGACAGCCCCCAGTGAAATCAGAGGTGAGAGCACAAAGCAATACAGTAGGCAGACTCCGGTTTTTTTGGGGGGAGATGCTCGAGAATATCCGGGTGGACTCCTGAGGCTCGATCCCGCATTTGCGTATGCCGAGCCTCCTTCCTCATGACCTTTGTCCAGAGTGGAATGCCTCCCCGGCTCCCGGCACATGATCAGTGCATGCTCAGTCACGATATCAGTGCCTGCTCAGCCACGTGATCACTGACGGCACAGTCACGTGATCAGCGCCTCTCAGTCACGTGATCACCGTATGATAAACACGTGATCAGTGAACGACCAGCCACGTGATCACTGCATGCGCGGTCAGGTGGTCAGTTCCTGATCAGCCACCTGATCAGTGCGTGCACAGTCCCCTGATCAGCGCCTGTCAGTCACTGATCACTGCCTGATAAACACGTGATCAGTGCCCGAACAGCCACGTCATCAGTGCATGCGCAGTCACGTGATCAGTGCATGATAGCCACGTGATCAGTGCGTGCACAGTCCCATGATCAGTGTCAGTCACTGATCATTGCCTGATAAACACGTGATCAGTGCATGATGAGCCATGTGATCAGTGCCCGATCAGCCACGTCATCAGTGCATGCGCAGTCACGTCATCAGTGCATGATAGCCACGTGATCAGTGCATGCTCAGTCACGTGATCTGGACTTGATCAGCCACGTGATCAGTGCCTGCAGAGTCACGTGATCAGGGCCTGCTGAGCTGCGTGATTCCTGCCGGCTCATCTGCATGACAATTGCCAGCTGAGCTGCGTGATTCCTGTCGGCTCATCTGCTTGACAATTGCCAGCTGAGCTGCGTGATTCCTGCCTGGTCACGTGCTTGATTATTGCCAGTTGAGCAGCATGATTCGTCACTGCTGAGCTCCATGCTTATTGCCTGCTGATTGCGTGGTTCGTGTCTGCTCAGCTCTTTGAGTATTGCCTCCTGAGGTCCCTGTTCGGTCGCCACCTGCCGGGGACCAGCCCCAACTGATCCAGGGTATTCGAAGGAGAGATGGCCTAGGCGACTATTTATATGCTAATCAGAGATGTCAAGAATAATAGTATGAGGAGAGCTCAGTAGGAAAATTCGGTGGAGAAAAGAGACTGAGTAGCTTGGTTTACGCGGAAGACCAATCAAACTTCAAGACAAGAAGTTTGCACCACTTACGTAGGCCGCAGGCGCCCTCTCGAATAGCGAAAGGTGCCTCACCCTAGACACCTTCTCGAGTGGGTCTTAGCAGCCCAGGCATAATTAGTAAGCGTGGTGGGTTCCGCGCTCCAGATGGAGACTCAGCTGGAAGTTAAAGGGAAGAATGACAAGGAACTTTATGAATTGGAGCTGTAAGTTAACTCTTTGACAGAGAGAGCGAGATGGTGGTGGGGGACAGCCCCCAGTGAAATCAGAGGTGAGAGCACAAAGCAATACAGTAGGCAGACTCCGGTTTTTTTGGGGGAGATGCTCGAGAATATCCGGGTGGACTCCTGAGGCTCGATCCCGCATTTGCGTATGCCGAGCCTCCTTCCTCATGACCTTTGTCCAGAGTGGAATGCCTCCCCGGCTCCCGGCACATGATCAGTGCATGCTCAGTCACGATATCAGTGCCTGCTCAGCCACGTGATCACTGACGGCACAGTCACGTGATCAGCGCCTCTCAGTCACGTGATCACCGTATGATAAACACGTGATCAGTGAACGACCAGCCACGTGATCACTGCATGCGCGGTCAGGTGGTCAGTTCCTGATCAGCCACCTGATCAGTGCGTGCACAGTCCCCTGATCAGCGCCTGTCAGTCACTGATCACTGCCTGATAAACACGTGATCAGTGCCCGAACAGCCACGTCATCAGTGCATGCGCAGTCACGTGATCAGTGCATGATAGCCACGTGATCAGTGCGTGCACAGTCCCATGATCAGCGCCTGTCAGTCACTGATCATTGCCTGATAAACACGTGATCAGTGCATGATGAGCCATGTGATCAGTGCCCGATCAGCCACGTCATCAGTGCATGCGCAGTCACGTCATCAGTGCATGATAGCCACGTGATCAGTGCATGCTCAGTCACGTGATCTGGACTTGATCAGCCACGTGATCAGTGCCTGCAGAGTCACGTGATCAGGGCCTGCTGAGCTGCGTGATTCCTGCCGGCTCATCTGCATGACAATTGCCAGCTGAGCTGCGTGATTCCTGTCGGCTCATCTGCTTGACAATTGCCAGCTGAGCTGCGTGATTCCTGCCTGGTCACGTGCTTGATTATTGCCAGTTGAGCAGCATGATTCGTCACTGCTGAGCTCCATGCTTATTGCCTGCTGATTGCGTGGTTCGTGTCTGCTCAGCTCTTTGAGTATTGCCTCCTGAGGTCCCTGTTCGGTCGCCACCTGCCGGGGACCAGCCCCAACTGATCCAGGGTATTCGAAGGAGAGATGGCCTAGGCGACTATTTATATGCTAATCAGAGATGTCAAGAATAATAGTATGAGGAGAGCTCAGTAGGAAAATTCGGTGGAGAAAAGAGACTGAGTAGCTTGGTTTACGCGGAAGACCAATCAAACTTCAAGACAAGAAGTTTGCACCACTTACGTAGGCCGCAGGCGCCTCTCGAATAGCGAAAGGTGCCTCACCCTAGACACCTTCTCGAGTGGGTCTTAGCAGCCCAGGCATAATTAGTAAGCGTGGTGGGTTCCGCGCTCCAGATGGAGACTCAGCTGGAAGTTAAAGGGAAGAATGACAAGGAACTTTATGAATTGGAGCTGTAAGTTAACTCTTTGACAGAGAGAGCGAGATGGTGGTGGGGGACAGCCCCCAGTGAAATCAGAGGTGAGAGCACAAAGCAATACAGTAGGCAGACTCCGGTTTTTTGGGGGAGATGCTCGAGAATATCCGGGTGGACTCCTGAGGCTCGATCCCGCATTTGCGTATGCCGAGCCTCCTTCCTCATGACCTTTGTCCAGAGTGGAATGCCTCCCCGGCTCCCGGCACATGATCAGTGCATGCTCAGTCACGATATCAGTGCCTGCTCAGCCACGTGATCACTGACGGCACAGTCACGTGATCAGCGCCTCTCAGTCACGTGATCACCGTATGATAAACACGTGATCAGTGAACGACCAGCCACGTGATCACTGCATGCGCGGTCAGGTGGTCAGTTCCTGATCAGCCACCTGATCAGTGCACAGTCCCCTGATCAGCGCCTGTCAGTCACTGATCACTGCCTGATAAACACGTGATCAGTGCATGATGAGCCATGTGATCAGTGCCCGATCAGCCACGTCATCAGTGCATGCGCAGTCACGTCATCAGTGCATGATAGCCACGTGATCAGTGCATGCTCAGTCACGTGATCTGGACTTGATCAGCCACGTGATCAGTGCCTGCAGAGTCACGTGATCAGGGCCTGCTGAGCTGCGTGATTCCTGCCGGCTCATCTGCATGACAATTGCCAGCTGAGCTGCGTGATTCCTGTCGGCTCATCTGCTTGACAATTGCCAGCTGAGCTGCGTGATTCCTGCCTGGTCACGTGCTTGATTATTGCCAGTTGAGCAGCATGATTCGTCACTGCTGAGCTCCATGCTTATTGCCTGCTGATTGCGTGGTTCGTGTCTGCTCAGCTCTTTGAGTATTGCCTCCTGAGGTCCCTGTTCGGTCGCCACCTGCCGGGGACCAGCCCCAACTGATCCAGGGTATTCGAAGGAGAGATGGCCTAGGCGACTATTTATATGCTAATCAGAGATGTCAAGAATAATAGTATGAGGAGAGCTCAGTAGGAAAATTCGGTGGAGAAAAGAGACTGAGTAGCTTGGTTTACGCGGAAGACCAATCAAACTTCAAGACAAGAAGTTTGCACCACTTACGTAGGCCGCAGGCGCCTCTCGAATAGCGAAAGGTGCCTCACCCTAGACACCTTCTCGAGTGGGTCTTAGCAGCCCAGGCATAATTAGTAAGCGTGGTGGGTTCCGCGCTCCAGATGGAGACTCAGCTGGAAGTTAAAGGGAAGAATGACAAGGAACTTTATGAATTGGAGCTGTAAGTTAACTCTTTGACAGAGAGAGCGAGATGGTGGTGGGGGACAGCCCCCAGTGAAATCAGAGGTGAGAGCACAAAGCAATACAGTAGGCAGACTCCGGTTTTTTTGGGGGGAGATGCTCGAGAATATCCGGGTGGACTCCTGAGGCTCGATCCCGCATTTGCGTATGCCGAGCCTCCTTCCTCATGACCTTTGTCCAGAGTGGAATGCCTCCCCGGCTCCCGGCACATGATCAGTGCATGCTCAGTCACGATATCAGTGCCTGCTCAGCCACGTGATCACTGACGGCACAGTCACGTGATCAGCGCCTCTCAGTCACGTGATCACCGTATGATAAACACGTGATCAGTGAACGACCAGCCACGTGATCACTGCATGCGCGTCAGGTGGTCAGTTCCTGATCAGCCACCTGATCAGTGCGTGCACAGTCCCCTGATCAGCGCCTGTCAGTCACTGATCACTGCCTGATAAACACGTGATCAGTGCCCGAACAGCCACGTCATCAGTGCATGCGCAGTCACGTGATCAGTGCATGATAGCCACGTGATCAGTGCGTGCACAGTCCCATGATCAGCGCCTGTCAGTCACTGATCATTGCCTGATAAACACGTGATCAGTGCATGATGAGCCATGTGATCAGTGCCATCAGCCACGTCATCAGTGCATGCGCAGTCACGTCATCAGTGCATGATAGCCACGTGATCAGTGCATGCTCAGTCACGTGATCTGGACTTGATCAGCCACGTGATCAGTGCCTGCAGAGTCACGTGATCAGGGCCTGCTGAGCTGCGTGATTCCTGCCGGCTCATCTGCATGACAATTGCCAGCTGAGCTGCGTGATTCCTGTCGGCTCATCTGCTTGACAATTGCCAGCTGAGCTGCGTGATTCCTGCCTGGTCACGTGCTTGATTATTGCCAGTTGAGCAGCATGATTCGTCACTGCTGAGCTCCATGCTTATTGCCTGCTGATTGCGTGGTTCGTGTCTGCTCAGCTCTTTGAGTATTGCCTCCTGAGGTCCCTGTTCGGTCGCCACCTGCCGGGGACCAGCCCCAACTGATCCAGGGTATTCGAAGGAGAGATGGCCTAGGCGACTATTTATATGCTAATCAGAGATGTCAAGAATAATAGTATGAGGAGAGCTCAGTAGGAAAATTCGGTGGAGAAAAGAGACTGAGTAGCTTGGTTTACGCGGAAGACCAATCAAACTTCAAGACAAGAAGTTTGCACCACTTACGTAGGCCGCAGGCGCCCTCTCGAATAGCGAAAGGTGCCTCACCCTAGACACCTTCTCGAGTGGGTCTTAGCAGCCCAGGCATAATTAGTAAGCGTGGTGGGTTCCGCGCTCCAGATGGAGACTCAGCTGGAAGTTAAAGGGAAGAATGACAAGGAACTTTATGAATTGGAGCTGTAAGTTAACTCTTTGACAGAGAGAGCGAGATGGTGGTGGGGGACAGCCCCCAGTGAAATCAGAGGTGAGAGCACAAAGCAATACAGTAGGCAGACTCCGGTTTTTTGGGGGGGAGATGCTCGAGAATATCCGGGTGGACTCCTGAGGCTCGATCCCGCATTTGCGTATGCCGAGCCTCCTTCCTCATGACCTTTGTCCAGAGTGGAATGCCTCCCCGGCTCCCGGCACATGATCAGTGCATGCTCAGTCAGGATATCAGTGCCTGCTCAGCCACGTGATCACTGACGGCACAGTCACGTGATCAGCGCCTCTAAGTCACGTGATCACCGTATGATAAACACGTGATCAGTGAACGACCAGCCACGTGATCACTGCATGCGCGGTCAGATGGTCAGTTCCTGATCAGCCACCTGATCAGTGCGTGCACAGTCCCCTGATCAGCGCCTGTCAGTCACTGATCACTGCCTGATAAACACGTGATCAGTGCCCGAACAGCCACGTCATCAGTGCATGCGCAGTCACGTGATCAGTGCATGATAGCCACGTGATCAGTGTGTGCACAGTCCCATGATCAGCGCCTGTCAGTCACTGATCATTGCCTGATAAACACGTGATCAGTGCATGATGAGCCATGGGATCAGTGCCCGATCAGCCACGTCATCAGTGCATGCGCAGTCACGTCATCAGTGCATGATAGCCACGTGATCAGTGCATGCTCAGTCACGTGATCTGGACTTGGTCAGCCACGTGATCAGGGCCTGCCGAGCTGCGTGATTCCTGCCGGCTCATCTGCATGACAATTGCCAGCTGAGCTGCGTGATTCCTGTCGGCTCATCTGCTTGACAATTGCCAGCTGAGCTGCGTGATTCCTGCCTGGTCACGTGCTTGATTATTGCCAGTTGAGCAGCATGATTCGTCACTGCTGAGCTCCATGCTTATTGCCTGCTGATTGCGTGGTTCGTGTCTGCTCAGCTCTTTGAGTATTGCCTCCTGAGGTCCCTGTTCGGTCGCCACCTGCCGGGGACCAGCCCCAACTGATCCAGGGTATTCGAAGGAGAGATGGCCTAGGCGACTATTTATATGCTAATCAGAGATGTCAAGAATAATAGTATGAGGAGAGCTCAGTAGGAAAATTCGGTGGAGAAAAGAGACTGAGTAGCTTGGTTTACGCGGAAGACCAATCAAACTTCAAGACAAGAAGTTTGCACCACTTACGTAGGCCGCAGGCGCCCTCTCGAATAGCGAAAGGTGCCTCACCCTAGACACCTTCTCGAGTGGGTCTTAGCAGCCCAGGCATAATTAGTAAGCGTGGTGGGTTCCGCGCTCCAGATGGAGACTCAGCTGGAAGTTAAAGGGAAGAATGACAAGGAACTTTATGAATTGGAGCTGTAAGTTAACTCTTTGACAGAGAGAGCGAGATGGTGGTGGGGGACAGCCCCCAGTGAAATCAGAGGTGAGAGCACAAAGCAATACAGTAGGCAGACTCCGGTTTTTTTGGGGGAGATGCTCGAGAATATCCGGGTGGACTCCTGAGGCTCGATCCCGCATTTGCGTATGCCGAGCCTCCTTCCTCATGACCTTTGTCCAGAGTGGATGCCTCCGAGCACTGATCAGTGCATGCTCAGTCACGATATCAGTGCCTGCTCAGCCACGTGATCACTGACGGCACAGTCACGTGATCCCCGTGATCACCGTGATAAACACGTGATCAGTGAACGACCAGCCACGTGATCACTGCATGCTGGTCAGTCTCAGATATGATCAGTGCCTGCTGTCAGCCACGTGATGATGCACGTGATCAGTGCATGCAGTCACGATCAGTGCATGATCAGCCACGTGATCAGTGCGTGCACAGTCATGATCAGCGCCTGTCAGTCACTGATCATGCCTGATAAACACGTGATCAGTGCCCGACAGCCACGTGATCAGTGCATGCGCAGTCACGTGATCAGTGCATGATAGCCACGTGATCAGTGCGTGCACAGTCCCATGATCAGCGCCTGTCAGTCACTGATCATTGCCTGATAAACACGTGATCAGTGCATGATGAGCCATGTGATCAGTGCCTGATCAGCCACGTCATCAGTGCATGCGCAGTCACGTCATCAGTGCATGATAGCCACGTGATCAGTGCATGCTCAGTCACGTGATCTGGACTTGATCAGCCACGTGATCAGTGCCTGCAGAGTCACGTGATCAGGGCCTGCTGAGCTGCGTGATTCCTGCCGGCTCATCTGCATGACAATTGCCAGCTGAGCTGCGTGATTCCTGTCGGCTCATCTGCTTGACAATTGCCAGCTGAGCTGCGTGATTCCTGCCTGGTCACGTGCTTGATTATTGCCAGTTGAGCAGCATGATTCGTCACTGCTGAGCTCCATGCTTATTGCCTGCTGATTGCGTGGTTCGTGTCTGCTCAGCTCTTTGAGTATTGCCTCCTGAGGTCCCTGTTCGGTCGCCACCTGCCGGGGACCAGCCCCAACTGATCCAGGGTATTCGAAGGAGAGATGGCCTAGGCGACTATTTATATGCTAATCAGAGATGTCAAGAATAATAGTATGAGGAGAGCTCAGTAGGAAAATTCGGTGGAGAAAAGAGACTGAGTAGCTTGGTTTACGCGGAAGACCAATCAAACTTCAAGACAAGAAGTTTGCACCACTTACGTAGGCCGCAGGCGCCCTCTCGAATAGCGAAAGGTGCCTCACCCTAGACACCTTCTCGAGTGGGTCTTAGCAGCCCAGGCATAATTAGTAAGCGTGGTGGGTTCCGCGCTCCAGATGGAGACTCAGCTGGAAGTTAAAGGGAAGAATGACAAGGAACTTTATGAATTGGAGCTGTAAGTTAACTCTTTGACAGAGAGAGCGAGATGGTGGTGGGGGACAGCCCCCAGTGAAATCAGAGGTGAGAGCACAAAGCAATACAGTAGGCAGACTCCGGTTTTTTTGGGGGGAGATGCTCGAGAATATCCGGGTGGACTCCTGAGGCTCGATCCCGCATTTGCGTATGCCGAGCCTCCTTCCTCATGACCTTTGTCCAGAGTGGAATGCCTCCCCGGCTCCCGGCACATGATCAGTGCATGCTCAGTCACGATATCAGTGCCTGCTCAGCCACGTGATCACTGACGGCACAGTCACGTGATCAGCGCCTCTCAGTCACGTGATCACCGTATGATAAACACGTGATCAGTGAACGACCAGCCACGTGATCACTGCATGCGCGGTCAGGTGGTCAGTTCCTGATCAGCCACCTGATCAGTGCGTGCACAGTCCCCTGATCAGCGCCTGTCAGTCACTGATCACTGCCTGATAAACACGTGATCAGTGCCCGAACAGCCACGTCATCAGTGCATGCGCAGTCACGTGATCAGTGCATGATAGCCACGTGATCAGTGCGTGCACAGTCCCATGATCAGCGCCTGTCAGTCACTGATGATCAGTGATCAGTGCTCAGTGTGCATGAGTCACGTCATCAGTGCATGCACGTCAGTGCATGCTCAGTCACGTGATCTGGACTTGATCAGCCACGTGATCAGTGCCTGCAGAGTCACGTGATCAGGGCCTGCTGAGCTGCGTGATTCCTGCCGGCTCATCTGCATGACAATTGCCAGCTGAGCTGCGTGATTCCTGTCGGCTCATCTGCTTGACAATTGCCAGCTGAGCTGCGTGATTCCTGCCTGGTCACGTGCTTGATTATTGCCAGTTGAGCAGCATGATTCGTCACTGCTGAGCTCCATGCTTATTGCCTGCTGATTGCGTGGTTCGTGTCTGCTCAGCTCTTTGAGTATTGCCTCCTGAGGTCCCTGTTCGGTCGCCACCTGCCGGGGACCAGCCCCAACTGATCCAGGGTATTCGAAGGAGAGATGGCCTAGGCGACTATTTATATGCTAATCAGAGATGTCAAGAATAATAGTATGAGGAGAGCTCAGTAGGAAAATTCGGTGGAGAAAAGAGACTGAGTAGCTTGGTTTACGCGGAAGACCAATCAAACTTCAAGACAAGAAGTTTGCACCACTTACGTAGGCCGCAGGCGCCCTCTCGAATAGCGAAAGGTGCCTCACCCTAGACACCTTCTCGAGTGGGTCTTAGCAGCCCAGGCATAATTAGTAAGCGTGGTGGGTTCCGCGCTCCAGATGGAGACTCAGCTGGAAGTTAAAGGGAAGAATGACAAGGAACTTTATGAATTGGAGCTGTAAGTTAACTCTTTGACAGAGAGAGCGAGATGGTGGTGGGGGACAGCCCCCAGTGAAATCAGAGGTGAGAGCACAAAGCAATACAGTAGGCAGACTCCGGTTTTTTTGGGGGGAGATGCTCGAGAATATCCGGGTGGACTCCTGAGGCTCGATCCCGCATTTGCGTATGCCGAGCCTCCTTCCTCATGACCTTTGTCCAGAGTGGAATGCCTCCCCGGCTCCCGGCACATGATCAGTGCATGCTCAGTCACGATATCAGTGCCTGCTCAGCCACGTGATCACTGACGGCACAGTCACGTGATCAGCGCCTCTCAGTCACGTGATCACCGTATGATAAACACGTGATCAGTGAACGACCAGCCACGTGATCACTGCATGCGCGGTCAGGTGGTCAGTTCCTGATCAGCCACCTGATCAGTGCGTGCACAGTCCCCTGATCAGCGCCTGTCAGTCACTGATCACTGCCTGATAAACACGTGATCAGTGCCCGAACAGCCACGTCATCAGTGCATGCGCAGTCACGTGATCAGTGCATGATAGCCACGTGATCAGTGCGTGCACAGTCCCATGATCAGCGCCTGTCAGTCACTGATCATTGCCTGATAAACACGTGATCAGTGCATGATGAGCCATGTGATCAGTGCCCGATCAGCCACGTCATCAGTGCATGCGCAGTCACGTCATCAGTGCATGATAGCCACGTGATCAGTGCATGCTCAGTCACGTGATCTGGACTTGATCAGCCACGTGATCAGTGCCTGCAGAGTCACGTGATCAGCCTGCTGAGCTGCGTGATTCCTGCCGGCTCATCTGCATGACAATTGCCAGCTGAGCTGCGTGATTCCTGTCGGCTCATCTGCTTGACAATTGCCAGCTGAGCTGCGTGATTCCTGCCTGGTCACGTGCTTGATTATTGCCAGTTGAGCAGCATGATTCGTCACTGCTGAGCTCCATGCTTATTGCCTGCTGATTGCGTGGTTCGTGTCTGCTCAGCTCTTTGAGTATTGCCTCCTGAGGTCCCTGTTCGGTCGCCACCTGCCGGGGACCAGCCCCAACTGATCCAGGGTATTCGAAGGAGAGATGGCCTAGGCGACTATTTATATGCTAATCAGAGATGTCAAGAATAATAGTATGAGGAGAGCTCAGTAGGAAAATTCGGTGGAGAAAAGAGACTGAGTAGCTTGGTTTACGCGGAAGACCAATCAAACTTCAAGACAAGAAGTTTGCACCACTTACGTAGGCCGCAGGCGCCTCTCGAATAGCGAAAGGTGCCTCACCCTAGACACCTTCTCGAGTGGGTCTTAGCAGCCCAGGCATAATTAGTAAGCGTGGTGGGTTCCGCGCTCCAGATGGAGACTCAGCTGGAAGTTAAAGGGAAGAATGACAAGGAACTTTATGAATTGGAGCTGTAAGTTAACTCTTTGACAGAGAGAGCGAGATGGTGGTGGGGGACAGCCCCCAGTGAAATCAGAGGTGAGAGCACAAAGCAATACAGTAGGCAGACTCCGGTTTTTTTGGGGGGAGATGCTCGAGAATATCCGGGTGGACTCCTGAGGCTCGATCCCGCATTTGCGTATGCCGAGCCTCCTTCCTCATGACCTTTGTCCAGAGTGGAATGCCTCCCCGGCTCCCGGCACATGATCAGTGCATGCTCAGTCACGATATCAGTGCCTGCTCAGCCACGTGATCACTGACGGCACAGTCACGTGATCAGCGCCTCTCAGTCACGTGATCACCGTATGATAAACACGTGATCAGTGAACGACCAGCCACGTGATCACTGCATGCGCGTCAGGTGGTCAGTTCCTGATCAGCCACCTGATCAGTGCGTGCACAGTCCCCTGATCAGCGCCTGTCAGTCACTGATCACTGCCTGATAAACACGTGATCAGTGCCCGAACAGCCACGTCATCAGTGCATGCGCAGTCACGTGATCAGTGCATGATAGCCACGTGATCAGTGCGTGCACAGTCCCATGATCAGCGCCTGTCAGTCACTGATCATTGCCTGATAAACACGTGATCAGTGCATGATGAGCCATGTGATCAGTGCCCGATCAGCCACGTCATCAGTGCATGCGCAGTCACGTCATCAGTGCATGATAGCCACGTGATCAGTGCATGCTCAGTCACGTGATCTGGACTTGATCAGCCACGTGATCAGTGCCTGCAGAGTCACGTGATCAGGGCCTGCTGAGCTGCGTGATTCCTGCCGGCTCATCTGCATGACAATTGCCAGCTGAGCTGCGTGATTCCTGTCGGCTCATCTGCTTGACAATTGCCAGCTGAGCTGCGTGATTCCTGCCTGGTCACGTGCTTGATTATTGCCAGTTGAGCAGCATGATTCGTCACTGCTGAGCTCCATGCTTATTGCCTGCTGATTGCGTGGTTCGTGTCTGCTCAGCTCTTTGAGTATTGCCTCCTGAGGTCCCTGTTCGGTCGCCACCTGCCGGGGACCAGCCCCAACTGATCCAGGGTATTCGAAGGAGAGATGGCCTAGGCGACTATTTATATGCTAATCAGAGATGTCAAGAATAATAGTATGAGGAGAGCTCAGTAGGAAAATTCGGTGGAGAAAAGAGACTGAGTAGCTTGGTTTACGCGGAAGACCAATCAAACTTCAAGACAAGAAGTTTGCACCACTTACGTAGGCCGCAGGCGCCCTCTCGAATAGCGAAAGGTGCCTCACCCTAGACACCTTCTCGAGTGGGTCTTAGCAGCCCAGGCATAATTAGTAAGCGTGGTGGGTTCCGCGCTCCAGATGGAGACTCAGCTGGAAGTTAAAGGGAAGAATGACAAGGAACTTTATGAATTGGAGCTGTAAGTTAACTCTTTGACAGAGAGAGCGAGATGGTGGTGGGGGACAGCCCCCAGTGAAATCAGAGGTGAGAGCACAAAGCAATACAGTAGGCAGACTCCGGTTTTTTTGGGGGGAGATGCTCGAGAATATCCGGGTGGACTCCTGAGGCTCGATCCCGCATTTGCGTATGCCGAGCCTCCTTCCTCATGACCTTTGTCCAGAGTGGAATGCCTCCCCGGCTCCCGGCACATGATCAGTGCATGCTCAGTCACGATATCAGTGCCTGCTCAGCCACGTGATCACTGACGGCACAGTCACGTGATCAGCGCCTCTCAGTCACGTGATCACCGTATGATAAACACGTGATCAGTGAACGACCAGCCACGTGATCACTGCATGCGCGGTCAGGTGGTCAGTTCCTGATCAGCCACCTGATCAGTGCGTGCACAGTCCCCTGATCAGCGCCTGTCAGTCACTGATCACTGCCTGATAAACACGTGATCAGTGCCCGAACAGCCACGTCATCAGTGCATGCGCAGTCACGTGATCAGTGCATGATAGCCACGTGATCAGTGCGTGCACAGTCCCATGATCAGCGCCTGTCAGTCACTGATCATTGCCTGATAAACACGTGATCAGTGCATGATGAGCCATGTGATCAGTGCCCGATCAGCCACGTCATCAGTGCATGCGCAGTCACGTCATCAGTGCATGATAGCCACGTGATCAGTGCATGCTCAGTCACGTGATCTGGACTTGATCAGCCACGTGATCAGTGCCTGCAGAGTCACGTGATCAGGGCCTGCTGAGCTGCGTGATTCCTGCCGGCTCATCTGCATGACAATTGCCAGCTGAGCTGCGTGATTCCTGTCGGCTCATCTGCTTGACAATTGCCAGCTGAGCTGCGTGATTCCTGCCTGGTCACGTGCTTGATTATTGCCAGTTGAGCAGCATGATTCGTCACTGCTGAGCTCCATGCTTATTGCCTGCTGATTGCGTGGTTCGTGTCTGCTCAGCTCTTTGAGTATTGCCTCCTGAGGTCCCTGTTCGGTCGCCACCTGCCGGGGACCAGCCCCAACTGATCCAGGGTATTCGAAGGAGAGATGGCCTAGGCGACTATTTATATGCTAATCAGAGATGTCAAGAATAATAGTATGAGGAGAGCTCAGTAGGAAAATTCGGTGGAGAAAAGAGACTGAGTAGCTTGGTTTACGCGGAAGACCAATCAAACTTCAAGACAAGAAGTTTGCACCACTTACGTAGGCCGCAGGCGCCCTCTCGAATAGCGAAAGGTGCCTCACCCTAGACACCTTCTCGAGTGGGTCTTAGCAGCCCAGGCATAATTAGTAAGCGTGGTGGGTTCCGCGCTCCAGATGGAGACTCAGCTGGAAGTTAAAGGGAAGAATGACAAGGAACTTTATGAATTGGAGCTGTAAGTTAACTCTTTGACAGAGAGAGCGAGATGGTGGTGGGGGACAGCCCCCAGTGAAATCAGAGGTGAGAGCACAAAGCAATACAGTAGGCAGACTCCGGTTTTTTTGGGGGAGATGCTCGAGAATATCCGGGTGGACTCCTGAGGCTCGATCCCGCATTTGCGTATGCCGAGCCTCCTTCCTCATGACCTTTGTCCAGAGTGGAATGCCTCCCCGGCTCCCGGCACATGATCAGTGCATGCTCAGTCACGATATCAGTGCCTGCTCAGCCACGTGATCACTGACGGCACAGTCACGTGATCAGCGCCTCTCAGTCACGTGATCACCGTATGATAAACACGTGATCAGTGAACGACCAGCCACGTGATCACTGCATGCGCGGTCAGGTGGTCAGTTCCTGATCAGCCACCTGATCAGTGCGTGCACAGTCCCCTGATCAGCGCCTGTCAGTCACTGATCACTGCCTGATAAACACGTGATCAGTGCCCGAACAGCCACGTCATCAGTGCATGCGCAGTCACGTGATCAGTGCATGATAGCCACGTGATCAGTGCGTGCACAGTCCCATGATCAGCGCCTGTCAGTCACTGATCATTGCCTGATAAACACGTGATCAGTGCATGATGAGCCATGTGATCAGTGCCCGATCAGCCACGTCATCAGTGCATGCGCAGTCACGTCATCAGTGCATGATAGCCACGTGATCAGTGCATGCTCAGTCACGTGATCTGGACTTGATCAGCCACGTGATCAGTGCCTGCAGAGTCACGTGATCAGGGCCTGCTGAGCTGCGTGATTCCTGCCGGCTCATCTGCATGACAATTGCCAGCTGAGCTGCGTGATTCCTGTCGGCTCATCTGCTTGACAATTGCCAGCTGAGCTGCGTGATTCCTGCCTGGTCACGTGCTTGATTATTGCCAGTTGAGCAGCATGATTCGTCACTGCTGAGCTCCATGCTTATTGCCTGCTGATTGCGTGGTTCGTGTCTGCTCAGCTCTTTGAGTATTGCCTCCTGAGGTCCCTGTTCGGTCGCCACCTGCCGGGGACCAGCCCCAACTGATCCAGGGTATTCGAAGGAGAGATGGCCTAGGCGACTATTTATATGCTAATCAGAGATGTCAAGAATAATAGTATGAGGAGAGCTCAGTAGGAAAATTCGGTGGAGAAAAGAGACTGAGTAGCTTGGTTTACGCGGAAGACCAATCAAACTTCAAGACAAGAAGTTTGCACCACTTACGTAGGCCGCAGGCGCCCTCTCGAATAGCGAAAGGTGCCTCACCCTAGACACCTTCTCGAGTGGGTCTTAGCAGCCCAGGCATAATTAGTAAGCGTGGTGGGTTCCGCGCTCCAGATGGAGACTCAGCTGGAAGTTAAAGGGAAGAATGACAAGGAACTTTATGAATTGGAGCTGTAAGTTAACTCTTTGACAGAGAGAGCGAGATGGTGGTGGGGGACAGCCCCCAGTGAAATCAGAGGTGAGAGCACAAAGCAATACAGTAGGCAGACTCCGGTTTTTTTGGGGGGAGATGCTCGAGAATATCCGGGTGGACTCCTGAGGCTCGATCCCGCATTTGCGTATGCCGAGCCTCCTTCCTCATGACCTTTGTCCAGAGTGGAATGCCTCCCCGGCTCCCGGCACATGATCAGTGCATGCTCAGTCACGATATCAGTGCCTGCTCAGCCACGTGATCACTGACGGCACAGTCACGTGATCAGCGCCTCTCAGTCACGTGATCACCGTATGATAAACACGTGATCAGTGAACGACCAGCCACGTGATCACTGCATGCGCGGTCAGGTGGTCAGTTCCTGATCAGCCACCTGATCAGTGCGTGCACAGTCCCCTGATCAGCGCCTGTCAGTCACTGATCACTGCCTGATAAACACGTGATCAGTGCCCGAACAGCCACGTCATCAGTGCATGCGCAGTCACGTGATCAGTGCATGATAGCCACGTGATCAGTGCGTGCACAGTCCCATGATCAGCGCCTGTCAGTCACTGATCATTGCCTGATAAACACGTGATCAGTGCATGATGAGCCATGTGATCAGTGCCCGATCAGCCACGTCATCAGTGCATGCGCAGTCACGTCATCAGTGCATGATAGCCACGTGATCAGTGCATGCTCAGTCACGTGATCTGGACTTGATCAGCCACGTGATCAGTGCCTGCAGAGTCACGTGATCAGGGCCTGCTGAGCTGCGTGATTCCTGCCGGCTCATCTGCATGACAATTGCCAGCTGAGCTGCGTGATTCCTGTCGGCTCATCTGCTTGACAATTGCCAGCTGAGCTGCGTGATTCCTGCCTGGTCACGTGCTTGATTATTGCCAGTTGAGCAGCATGATTCGTCACTGCTGAGCTCCATGCTTATTGCCTGCTGATTGCGTGGTTCGTGTCTGCTCAGCTCTTTGAGTATTGCCTCCTGAGGTCCCTGTTCGGTCGCCACCTGCCGGGGACCAGCCCCAACTGATCCAGGGTATTCGAAGGAGAGATGGCCTAGGCGACTATTTATATGCTAATCAGAGATGTCAAGAATAATAGTATGAGGAGAGCTCAGTAGGAAAATTCGGTGGAGAAAAGAGACTGAGTAGCTTGGTTTACGCGGAAGACCAATCAAACTTCAAGACAAGAAGTTTGCACCACTTACGTAGGCCGCAGGCGCCCTCTCGAATAGCGAAAGGTGCCTCACCCTAGACACCTTCTCGAGTGGGTCTTAGCAGCCCAGGCATAATTAGTAAGCGTGGTGGGTTCCGCGCTCCAGATGGAGACTCAGCTGGAAGTTAAAGGGAAGAATGACAAGGAACTTTATGAATTGGAGCTGTAAGTTAACTCTTTGACAGAGAGAGCGAGATGGTGGTGGGGGACAGCCCCCAGTGAAATCAGAGGTGAGAGCACAAAGCAATACAGTAGGCAGACTCCGGTTTTTTTGGGGGGAGATGCTCGAGAATATCCGGGTGGACTCCTGAGGCTCGATCCCGCATTTGCGTATGCCGAGCCTCCTTCCTCATGACCTTTGTCCAGAGTGGAATGCCTCCCCGGCTCCCGGCACATGATCAGTGCATGCTCAGTCACGATATCAGTGCCTGCTCAGCCACGTGATCACTGACGGCACAGTCACGTGATCAGCGCCTCTCAGTCACGTGATCACCGTATGATAAACACGTGATCAGTGAACGACCAGCCACGTGATCACTGCATGCGCGGTCAGGTGGTCAGTTCCTGATCAGCCACCTGATCAGTGCGTGATCAGCAGTCACTGATCACTGCCTGATCACGTGATCAGTGCCCGAACAGCCACGTCATCAGTGCATGCGCAGTCACGTGATCAGTGCATGATAGCCACGTGATCAGTGCACAGTCCCATGATCAGCGCCTGTCAGTCACTGATCATTGCCTGATAAACACGTGATCAGTGCATCCATGCAGTGCCCGATCAGCCACGTCATCAGTGCATGCGCAGTCACGTCATCAGTGCATGATAGCCACGTGATCAGTGCATGCTCAGTCACGTGATCTGGACTTGATCAGCCACGTGATCAGTGCCTGCAGAGTCACGTGATCAGGGCCTGCTGAGCTGCGTGATTCCTGCCGGCTCATCTGCATGACAATTGCCAGCTGAGCTGCGTGATTCCTGTCGGCTCATCTGCTTGACAATTGCCAGCTGAGCTGCGTGATTCCTGCCTGGTCACGTGCTTGATTATTGCCAGTTGAGCAGCATGATTCGTCACTGCTGAGCTCCATGCTTATTGCCTGCTGATTGCGTGGTTCGTGTCTGCTCAGCTCTTTGAGTATTGCCTCCTGAGGTCCCTGTTCGGTCGCCACCTGCCGGGGACCAGCCCCAACTGATCCAGGGTATTCGAAGGAGAGATGGCCTAGGCGACTATTTATATGCTAATCAGAGATGTCAAGAATAATAGTATGAGGAGAGCTCAGTAGGAAAATTCGGTGGAGAAAAGAGACTGAGTAGCTTGGTTTACGCGGAAGACCAATCAAACTTCAAGACAAGAAGTTTGCACCACTTACGTAGGCCGCAGGCGCCCTCTCGAATAGCGAAAGGTGCCTCACCCTAGACACCTTCTCGAGTGGGTCTTAGCAGCCCAGGCATAATTAGTAAGCGTGGTGGGTTCCGCGCTCCAGATGGAGACTCAGCTGGAAGTTAAAGGGAAGAATGACAAGGAACTTTATGAATTGGAGCTGTAAGTTAACTCTTTGACAGAGAGAGCGAGATGGTGGTGGGGGACAGCCCCCAGTGAAATCAGAGGTGAGAGCACAAAGCAATACAGTAGGCAGACTCCGGTTTTTTGGGGGGAGATGCTCGAGAATATCCGGGTGGACTCCTGAGGCTCGATCCCGCATTTGCGTATGCCGAGCCTCCTTCCTCATGACCTTTGTCCAGAGTGGAATGCCTCCCCGGCTCCCGGCACATGATCAGTGCATGCTCAGTCACGATATCAGTGCCTGCTCAGCCACGTGATCACTGACGGCACAGTCACGTGATCAGCGCCTCTCAGTCACGTGATCACCGTATGATAAACACGTGATCAGTGAACGACCAGCCACGTGATCACTGCATGCGCGGTCAGGTGGTCAGTTCCTGATCAGCCACCTGATCAGTGCGTGCACAGTCCCCTGATCAGCGCCTGTCAGTCACTGATCACTGCCTGATAAACACGTGATCAGTGCCCGAACAGCCACGTCATCAGTGCATGCGCAGTCACGTGATCAGTGCATGATAGCCACGTGATCAGTGCATGATCTCAGTCACGTGATCTGGACCATGTGATCAGCCATCGTGTGCATGAGTGCCTGCAGAGTCACGCTGATGATCAGGGTGATCAGTGCCTGCAGAGTCACGTGATCAGGGCCTGCTGAGCTGCGTGATTCCTGCCGGCTCATCTGCATGACAATTGCCAGCTGAGCTGCGTGATTCCTGTCGGCTCATCTGCTTGACAATTGCCAGCTGAGCTGCGTGATTCCTGCCTGGTCACGTGCTTGATTATTGCCAGTTGAGCAGCATGATTCGTCACTGCTGAGCTCCATGCTTATTGCCTGCTGATTGCGTGGTTCGTGTCTGCTCAGCTCTTTGAGTATTGCCTCCTGAGGTCCCTGTTCGGTCGCCACCTGCCGGGGACCAGCCCCAACTGATCCAGGGTATTCGAAGGAGAGATGGCCTAGGCGACTATTTATATGCTAATCAGAGATGTCAAGAATAATAGTATGAGGAGAGCTCAGTAGGAAAATTCGGTGGAGAAAAGAGACTGAGTAGCTTGGTTTACGCGGAAGACCAATCAAACTTCAAGACAAGAAGTTTGCACCACTTACGTAGGCCGCAGGCGCCCTCTCGAATAGCGAAAGGTGCCTCACCCTAGACACCTTCTCGAGTGGGTCTTAGCAGCCCAGGCATAATTAGTAAGCGTGGTGGGTTCCGCGCTCCAGATGGAGACTCAGCTGGAAGTTAAAGGGAAGAATGACAAGGAACTTTATGAATTGGAGCTGTAAGTTAACTCTTTGACAGAGAGAGCGAGATGGTGGTGGGGGACAGCCCCCAGTGAAATCAGAGGTGAGAGCACAAAGCAATACAGTAGGCAGACTCCGGTTTTTTTGGGGGGAGATGCTCGAGAATATCCGGGTGGACTCCTGAGGCTCGATCCCGCATTTGCGTATGCCGAGCCTCCTTCCTCATGACCTTTGTCCAGAGTGGAATGCCTCCCCGGCTCCCGGCACATGATCAGTGCATGCTCAGTCACGATATCAGTGCCTGCTCAGCCACGTGATCACTGACGGCACAGTCACGTGATCAGCGCCTCTCAGTCACGTGATCACCGTATGATAAACACGTGATCAGTGAACGACCAGCCACGTGATCACTGCATGCGCGGTCAGGTGGTCAGTTCCTGATCAGCCACCTGATCAGTGCGTGCACAGTCCCCTGATCAGCGCCTGTCAGTCACTGATCACTGCCTGATAAACACGTGATCAGTGCCCGAACAGCCACGTCATCAGTGCATGCGCAGTCACGTGATCAGTGCACCACGTGATCAGTCCCATGATCAGCGCCGGTCAGTCACTGATCATTGCCTGATAAA
Organism: Bos javanicus; assembly: GCF_032452875.1. Lineage (NCBI taxonomy): Eukaryota > Metazoa > Chordata > Mammalia > Artiodactyla > Bovidae > Bos > Bos javanicus. The sequence continues at coordinate 384,134 of NW_026893771.1, forward strand.
CACGTGCTCAGTGCCCGATCAGCCACGTCATCAGTGCATGCGCAGTCACGTCATCAGTGCATGATAGCCACGTGATCAGTGCATGCTCAGTCACGTGATCTGGACTTGATCAGCCACGTGATCAGTGCCTGCAGAGTCACGTGATCAGGGCCTGCTGAGCTGCGTGATTCCTGCCGGCTCATCTGCATGACAATTGCCAGCTGAGCTGCGTGATTCCTGTCGGCTCATCTGCTTGACAATTGCCAGCTGAGCTTCGTGATTCCTGCCTGGTCACGTGCTTGATTATTGCCAGTTGAGCAGCATGATTCGTCACTGCTGAGCTCCATGCTTATTGCCTGCTGATTGCGTGGTTCGTGTCTGCTCAGCTCTTTGAGTATTGCCTCCTGAGGTCCCTGTTCGGTCGCCACCTGCCGGGGACCAGCCCCAACTGATCCAGGGTATTCGAAGGAGAGATGGCCTAGGCGACTATTTATATGCTAATCAGAGATGTCAAGAATAATACTATGAGGAGAGCTCAGTAGGAAAATTCGGTGGAGAAAAGAGACTGAGTAGCTTGGTTTACGCGGAAGACCAATCAAACTTCAAGACAAGAAGTTTGCACCACTTACGTAGGCCGCAGGCGCCCTCTCGAATAGCGAAAGGTGCCTCACCCTAGACACCTTCTCGAGTGGGTCTTAGCAGCCCAGGCATAATTAGTAAGCGTGGTGGGTTCCGCGCTCCAGATGGAGACTCAGCTGGAAGTTAAAGGGAAGAATGACAAGGAACTTTATGAATTGGAGCTGTAAGTTAACTCTTTGACAGAGAGAGCGAGATGGTGGTGGGGGACAGCCCCCAGTGAAATCAGAGGTGAGAGCACAAAGCAATACAGTAGGCAGACTCCGGTTTTTTTGGGGGGAGATGCTCGAGAATATCCGGGTGGACTCCTGAGGCTCGATCCCGCATTTGCGTATGCCGAGCCTCCTTCCTCATGACCTTTGTCCAGAGTGGAATGCCTCCCCGGCTCCCGGCACATGATCAGTGCATGCTCAGTCACGATATCAGTGCCTGCTCAGCCACGTGATCACTGACGGCACAGTCACGTGATCAGCGCCTCTCAGTCACGTGATCACCGTATGATAAACACGTGATCAGTGAACGACCAGCCACGTGATCACTGCATGCGCGGTCAGGTGGTCAGTTCCTGATCAGCCACCTGATCAGTGCGTGCACAGTCCCCTGATCAGCGCCTGTCAGTCACTGATCACTGCCTGATAAACACGTGATCAGTGCCCGAACAGCCACGTCATCAGTGCATGCGCAGTCACGTGATCAGTGCATGATAGCCACGTGATCAGTGCGTGCACAGTCCCATGATCAGCGCCTGTCAGTCACTGATCATTGCCTGATAAACACGTGATCAGTGCATGATGAGCCATGTGATCAGTGCCCGATCAGCCACGTCATCAGTGCATGCGCAGTCACGTGATGATCACGTGATCAGTGCATGCTCAGTCACGTGATCTGGACTTGATCAGCCACGTGATCAGTGCCTGCAGAGTCACGTGATCAGGGCCTGCTGAGCTGCGTGATTCCTGCCGGCTCATCTGCATGACAATTGCCAGCTGAGCTGCGTGATTCCTGTCGGCTCATCTGCTTGACAATTGCCAGCTGAGCTGCGTGATTCCTGCCTGGTCACGTGCTTGATTATTGCCAGTTGAGCAGCATGATTCGTCACTGCTGAGCTCCATGCTTATTGCCTGCTGATTGCGTGGTTCGTGTCTGCTCAGCTCTTTGAGTATTGCCTCCTGAGGTCCCTGTTCGGTCGCCACCTGCCGGGGACCAGCCCCAACTGATCCAGGGTATTCGAAGGAGAGATGGCCTAGGCGACTATTTATATGCTAATCAGAGATGTCAAGAATAATAGTATGAGGAGAGCTCAGTAGGAAAATTCGGTGGAGAAAAGAGACTGAGTAGCTTGGTTTACGCGGAAGACCAATCAAACTTCAAGACAAGAAGTTTGCACCACTTACGTAGGCCGCAGGCGCCTCTCGAATAGCGAAAGGTGCCTCACCCTAGACACCTTCTCGAGTGGGTCTTAGCAGCCCAGGCATAATTAGTAAGCGTGGTGGGTTCCGCGCTCCAGATGGAGACTCAGCTGGAAGTTAAAGGGAAGAATGACAAGGAACTTTATGAATTGGAGCTGTAAGTTAACTCTTTGACAGAGAGAGCGAGATGGTGGTGGGGGACAGCCCCCAGTGAAATCAGAGGTGAGAGCACAAAGCAATACAGTAGGCAGACTCCGGTTTTTTTGGGGGGAGATGCTCGAGAATATCCGGGTGGACTCCTGAGGCTCGATCCCGCATTTGCGTATGCCGAGCCTCCTTCCTCATGACCTTTGTCCAGAGTGGAATGCCTCCCCGGCTCCCGGCACATGATCAGTGCATGCTCAGTCACGATATCAGTGCCTGCTCAGCCACGTGATCACTGACGGCACAGTCACGTGATCAGCGCCTCTCAGTCACGTGATCACCGTATGATAAACACGTGATCAGTGAACGACCAGCCACGTGATCACTGCATGCGCGGTCAGGTGGTCAGTTCCTGATCAGCCACCTGATCAGTGCGTGCACAGTCCCCTGATCAGCGCCTGTCAGTCACTGATCACTGCCTGATAAACACGTGATCAGTGCCCGAACAGCCACGTCATCAGTGCATGCGCAGTCACGTGATCAGTGCATGATAGCCACGTGATCAGTGCGTGCACAGTCCCATGATCAGCGCCTGTCAGTCACTGATCATTGCCTGATAAACACGTGATCAGTGCATGATGAGCCATGTGATCAGTGCCCGATCAGCCACGTCATCAGTGCATGCGCAGTCACGTCATCAGTGCATGATAGCCACGTGATCAGTGCATGCTCAGTCACGTGATCTGGACTTGATCAGCCACGTGATCAGTGCCTGCAGAGTCACGTGATCAGGGCCTGCTGAGCTGCGTGATTCCTGCCGGCTCATCTGCATGACAATTGCCAGCTGAGCTGCGTGATTCCTGTCGGCTCATCTGCTTGACAATTGCCAGCTGAGCTGCGTGATTCCTGCCTGGTCACGTGCTTGATTATTGCCAGTTGAGCAGCATGATTCGTCACTGCTGAGCTCCATGCTTATTGCCTGCTGATTGCGTGGTTCGTGTCTGCTCAGCTCTTTGAGTATTGCCTCCTGAGGTCCCTGTTCGGTCGCCACCTGCCGGGGACCAGCCCCAACTGATCCAGGGTATTCGAAGGAGAGATGGCCTAGGCGACTATTTATATGCTAATCAGAGATGTCAAGAATAATAGTATGAGGAGAGCTCAGTAGGAAAATTCGGTGGAGAAAAGAGACTGAGTAGCTTGGTTTACGCGGAAGACCAATCAAACTTCAAGACAAGAAGTTTGCACCACTTACGTAGGCCGCAGGCGCCCTCTCGAATAGCGAAAGGTGCCTCACCCTAGACACCTTCTCGAGTGGGTCTTAGCAGCCCAGGCATAATTAGTAAGCGTGGTGGGTTCCGCGCTCCAGATGGAGACTCAGCTGGAAGTTAAAGGGAAGAATGACAAGGAACTTTATGAATTGGAGCTGTAAGTTAACTCTTTGACAGAGAGAGCGAGATGGTGGTGGGGGACAGCCCCCAGTGAAATCAGAGGTGAGAGCACAAAGCAATACAGTAGGCAGACTCCGGTTTTTGGGGGGAGATGCTCGAGAATATCCGGGTGGACTCCTGAGGCTCGATCCCGCATTTGCGTATGCCGAGCCTCCTTCCTCATGACCTTTGTCCAGAGTGGAATGCCTCCCCGGCTCCCGGCACATGATCAGTGCATGCTCAGTCACGATATCAGTGCCTGCTCAGCCACGTGATCACTGACGGCACAGTCACGTGATCAGCGCCTCTCAGTCACGTGATCACCGTATGATAAACACGTGATCAGTGAACGACCAGCCACGTGATCACTGCATGCGCGGTCAGGTGGTCAGTTCCTGATCAGCCACCTGATCAGTGCGTGCACAGTCCCCTGATCAGCGCCTGTCAGTCACTGATCACTGCCTGATAAACACGTGATCAGTGCCCGAACAGCCACGTCATCAGTGCATGCGCAGTCACGTGATCAGTGCACCACGTGATCAGTGCGTGCACAGTCCCATGATCAGCGCCTGTCAGTCACTGATCATTGCCTGATAAACACGTGATCAGTGCCCGTGATCAGTGCCCGCCACGTCATCAGTGCATGATAGTCATCAGTGCATGATAGCCACGTGATCAGTGCATGCTCAGTCACGTGATCTGGACTTGATCAGCCACGTGATCAGTGCCTGCAGAGTCACGTGATCAGGGCCTGCTGAGCTGCGTGATTCCTGCCGGCTCATCTGCATGACAATTGCCAGCTGAGCTGCGTGATTCCTGTCGGCTCATCTGCTTGACAATTGCCAGCTGAGCTGCGTGATTCCTGCCTGGTCACGTGCTTGATTATTGCCAGTTGAGCAGCATGATTCGTCACTGCTGAGCTCCATGCTTATTGCCTGCTGATTGCGTGGTTCGTGTCTGCTCAGCTCTTTGAGTATTGCCTCCTGAGGTCCCTGTTCGGTCGCCACCTGCCGGGGACCAGCCCCAACTGATCCAGGGTATTCGAAGGAGAGATGGCCTAGGCGACTATTTATATGCTAATCAGAGATGTCAAGAATAATAGTATGAGGAGAGCTCAGTAGGAAAATTCGGTGGAGAAAAGAGACTGAGTAGCTTGGTTTACGCGGAAGACCAATCAAACTTCAAGACAAGAAGTTTGCACCACTTACGTAGGCCGCAGGCGCCCTCTCGAATAGCGAAAGGTGCCTCACCCTAGACACCTTCTCGAGTGGGTCTTAGCAGCCCAGGCATAATTAGTAAGCGTGGTGGGTTCCGCGCTCCAGATGGAGACTCAGCTGGAAGTTAAAGGGAAGAATGACAAGGAACTTTATGAATTGGAGCTGTAAGTTAACTCTTTGACAGAGAGAGCGAGATGGTGGTGGGGGACAGCCCCCAGTGAAATCAGAGGTGAGAGCACAAAGCAATACAGTAGGCAGACTCCGGTTTTTTTGGGGGAGATGCTCGAGAATATCCGGGTGGACTCCTGAGGCTCGATCCCGCATTTGCGTATGCCGAGCCTCCTTCCTCATGACCTTTGTCCAGAGTGGAATGCCTCCCCGGCTCCCGGCACATGATCAGTGCATGCTCAGTCACGATATCAGTGCCTGCTCAGCCACGTGATCACTGACGGCACAGTCACGTGATCAGCGCCTCTCAGTCACGTGATCACCGTATGATAAACACGTGATCAGTGAACGACCAGCCACGTGATCACTGCATGCGCGGTCAGGTGGTCAGTTCCTGATCAGCCACCTGATCAGTGCGTGCACAGTCCCCTGATCAGCGCCTGTCAGTCACTGATCACTGCCTGATAAACACGTGATCAGTGCCCGAACAGCCACGTCATCAGTGCATGCGCAGTCACGTGATCAGTGCATGATAGCCACGTGATCAGTGCGTGCACAGTCCCATGATCAGCGCCTGTCAGTCACTGATCATTGCCTGATAAACACGTGATCAGTGCATGATGAGCCATGTGATCAGTGCCCGATCAGCCACGTCATCAGTGCATGCGCAGTCACGTCATCAGTGCATGATAGCCACGTGATCAGTGCATGCTCAGTCACGTGATCTGGACTTGATCAGCCACGTGATCAGTGCCTGCAGAGTCACGTGATCAGGGCCTGCTGAGCTGCGTGATTCCTGCCGGCTCATCTGCATGACAATTGCCAGCTGAGCTGCGTGATTCCTGTCGGCTCATCTGCTTGACAATTGCCAGCTGAGCTGCGTGATTCCTGCCTGGTCACGTGCTTGATTATTGCCAGTTGAGCAGCATGATTCGTCACTGCTGAGCTCCATGCTTATTGCCTGCTGATTGCGTGGTTCGTGTCTGCTCAGCTCTTTGAGTATTGCCTCCTGAGGTCCCTGTTCGGTCGCCACCTGCCGGGGACCAGCCCCAACTGATCCAGGGTATTCGAAGGAGAGATGGCCTAGGCGACTATTTATATGCTAATCAGAGATGTCAAGAATAATAGTATGAGGAGAGCTCAGTAGGAAAATTCGGTGGAGAAAAGAGACTGAGTAGCTTGGTTTACGCGGAAGACCAATCAAACTTCAAGACAAGAAGTTTGCACCACTTACGTAGGCCGCAGGCGCCCTCTCGAATAGCGAAAGGTGCCTCACCCTAGACACCTTCTCGAGTGGGTCTTAGCAGCCCAGGCATAATTAGTAAGCGTGGTGGGTTCCGCGCTCCAGATGGAGACTCAGCTGGAAGTTAAAGGGAAGAATGACAAGGAACTTTATGAATTGGAGCTGTAAGTTAACTCTTTGACAGAGAGAGCGAGATGGTGGTGGGGGACAGCCCCCAGTGAAATCAGAGGTGAGAGCACAAAGCAATACAGTAGGCAGACTCCGGTTTTTTGGGGGGAGATGCTCGAGAATATCCGGGTGGACTCCTGAGGCTCGATCCCGCATTTGCGTATGCCGAGCCTCCTTCCTCATGACCTTTGTCCAGAGTGGAATGCCTCCCCGGCTCCCGGCACATGATCAGTGCATGCTCAGTCACGATATCAGTGCCTGCTCAGCCACGTGATCACTGACGGCACAGTCACGTGATCAGCGCCTCTCAGTCACGTGATCACCGTATGATAAACACGTGATCAGTGAACGACCAGCCACGTGATCACTGCATGCGCGGTCAGGTGGTCAGTTCCTGATCAGCCACCTGATCAGTGCGTGCACAGTCCCCTGATCAGCGCCTGTCAGTCACTGATCACTGCCTGATAAACACGTGATCAGTGCCCGAACAGCCACGTCATCAGTGCATGCGCAGTCACGTGATCAGTGCATGATAGCCACGTGATCAGTGCGTGCACAGTCCCATGATCAGCGCCTGTCAGTCACTGATCATTGCCTGATAAACACGTGATCAGTGCATGATGAGCCATGTGATCAGTGCCCGATCAGCCACGTGTGCATGCGCAGTGCATCAGTGCATCCACGTCAGTGCATGCTCAGTCACGTGATCTGGACTTGATCAGCCACGTGATCAGTGCCTGCAGAGTCACGTGATCAGGGCCTGCTGAGCTGCGTGATTCCTGCCGGCTCATCTGCATGACAATTGCCAGCTGAGCTGCGTGATTCCTGTCGGCTCATCTGCTTGACAATTGCCAGCTGAGCTGCGTGATTCCTGCCTGGTCACGTGCTTGATTATTGCCAGTTGAGCAGCATGATTCGTCACTGCTGAGCTCCATGCTTATTGCCTGCTGATTGCGTGGTTCGTGTCTGCTCAGCTCTTTGAGTATTGCCTCCTGAGGTCCCTGTTCGGTCGCCACCTGCCGGGGACCAGCCCCAACTGATCCAGGGTATTCGAAGGAGAGATGGCCTAGGCGACTATTTATATGCTAATCAGAGATGTCAAGAATAATAGTATGAGGAGAGCTCAGTAGGAAAATTCGGTGGAGAAAAGAGACTGAGTAGCTTGGTTTACGCGGAAGACCAATCAAACTTCAAGACAAGAAGTTTGCACCACTTACGTAGGCCGCAGGCGCCCTCTCGAATAGCGAAAGGTGCCTCACCCTAGACACCTTCTCGAGTGGGTCTTAGCAGCCCAGGCATAATTAGTAAGCGTGGTGGGTTCCGCGCTCCAGATGGAGACTCAGCTGGAAGTTAAAGGGAAGAATGACAAGGAACTTTATGAATTGGAGCTGTAAGTTAACTCTTTGACAGAGAGAGCGAGATGGTGGTGGGGGACAGCCCCCAGTGAAATCAGAGGTGAGAGCACAAAGCAATACAGTAGGCAGACTCCGGTTTTTTTGGGGGGAGATGCTCGAGAATATCCGGGTGGACTCCTGAGGCTCGATCCCGCATTTGCGTATGCCGAGCCTCCTTCCTCATGACCTTTGTCCAGAGTGGAATGCCTCCCCGGCTCCCGGCACATGATCAGTGCATGCTCAGTCACGATATCAGTGCCTGCTCAGCCACGTGATCACTGACGGCACAGTCACGTGATCAGCGCCTCTCAGTCACGTGATCACCGTATGATAAACACGTGATCAGTGAACGACCAGCCACGTGATCACTGCATGCGCGGTCAGGTGGTCAGTTCCTGATCAGCCACCTGATCAGTGCGTGCACAGTCCCCTGATCAGCGCCTGTCAGTCACTGATCACTGCCTGATAAACACGTGATCAGTGCCCGAACAGCCACGTCATCAGTGCATGCGCAGTCACGTGATCAGTGCATGATAGCCACGTGATCAGTGCGTGCACAGTCCCATGATCAGCGCCTGTCAGTCACTGATCATTGCCTGATAAACACGTGATCAGTGCATGATGAGCCATGTGATCAGTGCCCGATCAGCCACGTCATCAGTGCATGCGCAGTCACGTCATCAGTGCATGATAGCCACGTGATCAGTGCATGCTCAGTCACGTGATCTGGACTTGATCAGCCACGTGATCAGTGCCTGCAGAGTCACGTGATCAGGGCCTGCTGAGCTGCGTGATTCCTGCCGGCTCATCTGCATGACAATTGCCAGCTGATTCCTGCTGCGTGATTCCCTGCCTGGTCACGTGCTTGATTATTGCCAGTTGAGCAGCATGATTCGTCACTGCTGAGCTCCATGCTTATTGCCTGCTGATTGCGTGGTTCGTGTCTGCTCAGCTCTTTGAGTATTGCCTCCTGAGGTCCCTGTTCGGTCGCCACCTGCCGGGGACCAGCCCCAACTGATCCAGGGTATTCGAAGGAGAGATGGCCTAGGCGACTATTTATATGCTAATCAGAGATGTCAAGAATAATAGTATGAGGAGAGCTCAGTAGGAAAATTCGGTGGAGAAAAGAGACTGAGTAGCTTGGTTTACGCGGAAGACCAATCAAACTTCAAGACAAGAAGTTTGCACCACTTACGTAGGCCGCAGGCGCCTCTCGAATAGCGAAAGGTGCCTCACCCTAGACACCTTCTCGAGTGGGTCTTAGCAGCCCAGGCATAATTAGTAAGCGTGGTGGGTTCCGCGCTCCAGATGGAGACTCAGCTGGAAGTTAAAGGGAAGAATGACAAGGAACTTTATGAATTGGAGCTGTAAGTTAACTCTTTGACAGAGAGAGCGAGATGGTGGTGGGGGACAGCCCCCAGTGAAATCAGAGGTGAGAGCACAAAGCAATACAGTAGGCAGACTCCGGTTTTTTTGGGGAGATGCTCGAGAATATCCGGGTGGACTCCTGAGGCTCGATCCCGCATTTGCGTATGCCGAGCCTCCTTCCTCATGACCTTTGTCCAGAGTGGAATGCCTCCCCGGCTCCCGGCACATGATCAGTGCATGCTCAGTCACGATATCAGTGCCTGCTCAGCCACGTGATCACTGACGGCACAGTCACGTGATCAGCGCCTCTCAGTCACGTGATCACCGTATGATAAACACGTGATCAGTGAACGACCAGCCACGTGATCACTGCATGCGCGGTCAGGTGGTCAGTTCCTGATCAGCCACCTGATCAGTGCGTGCACAGTCCCCTGATCAGCGCCTGTCAGTCACTGATCACTGCCTGATAAACACGTGATCAGTGCCCGAACAGCCACGTCATCAGTGCATGCGCAGTCACGTGATCAGTGCATGATAGCCACGTGATCAGTGCGTGCACAGTCCCATGATCAGCGCCTGTCAGTCACTGATCATTGCCTGATAAACACGTGATCAGTGCATGATGAGCCATGTGATCAGTGCCCGATCAGCCACGTCATCAGTGCATGCGCAGTCACGTCATCAGTGCATGATAGCCACGTGATCAGTGCATGCTCAGTCACGTGATCTGGACTTGATCAGCCACGTGATCAGTGCCTGCAGAGTCACGTGATCAGGGCCTGCTGAGCTGCGTGATTCCTGCCGGCTCATCTGCATGACAATTGCCAGCTGAGCTGCGTGATTCCTGTCGGCTCATCTGCTTGACAATTGCCAGCTGAGCTGCGTGATTCCTGCCTGGTCACGTGCTTGATTATTGCCAGTTGAGCAGCATGATTCGTCACTGCTGAGCTCCATGCTTATTGCCTGCTGATTGCGTGGTTCGTGTCTGCTCAGCTCTTTGAGTATTGCCTCCTGAGGTCCCTGTTCGGTCGCCACCTGCCGGGGACCAGCCCCAACTGATCCAGGGTATTCGAAGGAGAGATGGCCTAGGCGACTATTTATATGCTAATCAGAGATGTCAAGAATAATAGTATGAGGAGAGCTCAGTAGGAAAATTCGGTGGAGAAAAGAGACTGAGTAGCTTGGTTTACGCGGAAGACCAATCAAACTTCAAGACAAGAAGTTTGCACCACTTACGTAGGCCGCAGGCGCCTCTCGAATAGCGAAAGGTGCCTCACCCTAGACACCTTCTCGAGTGGGTCTTAGCAGCCCAGGCATAATTAGTAAGCGTGGTGGGTTCCGCGCTCCAGATGGAGACTCAGCTGGAAGTTAAAGGGAAGAATGACAAGGAACTTTATGAATTGGAGCTGTAAGTTAACTCTTTGACAGAGAGAGCGAGATGGTGGTGGGGGACAGCCCCCAGTGAAATCAGAGGTGAGAGCACAAAGCAATACAGTAGGCAGACTCCGGTTTTTTTGGGGGGAGATGCTCGAGAATATCCGGGTGGACTCCTGAGGCTCGATCCCGCATTTGCGTATGCCGAGCCTCCTTCCTCATGACCTTTGTCCAGAGTGGAATGCCTCCCCGGCTCCCGGCACATGATCAGTGCATGCTCAGTCACGATATCAGTGCCTGCTCAGCCACGTGATCACTGACGGCACAGTCACGTGATCAGCGCCTCTCAGTCACGTGATCACCGTATGATAAACACGTGATCAGTGAACGACCAGCCACGTGATCACTGCATGCGCGGTCAGGTGGTCAGTTCCTGATCAGCCACCTGATCAGTGCGTCGCAGCGAGTCACTGTCACTGCCTGATCAGTGATCAGTGCCTCAGTCAGTCACGTGATCAGTGCATGCCACGTGATCAACAGTCCCATGATCAGCGCCTGAGTCACTGTGCCCACGATCCACGTGATCAGTGCATCAGCAGATCAGTGCATGCGCAGTCACGCATCAGTGCATGATCCTGCAGTGCATGCTCAGTCACGTGATCTGGACTTGATCAGCCACGTGATCAGTGCCTGCAGAGTCACGTGATCAGGGCCTGCTGAGCTGCGTGATTCCTGCCGGCTCATCTGCATGACAATTGCCAGCTGAGCTGCGTGATTCCTGTCGGCTCATCTGCTTGACAATTGCCAGCTGAGCTGCGTGATTCCTGCCTGGTCACGTGCTTGATTATTGCCAGTTGAGCAGCATGATTCGTCACTGCTGAGCTCCATGCTTATTGCCTGCTGATTGCGTGGTTCGTGTCTGCTCAGCACTTTGAGTATTGCCTCCTGAGGTCCCTGTTCGGTCGCCACCTGCCGGGGACCAGCCCCAACTGATCCAGGGTATTCAAAGGAGAGATGGCCTAGGCGACTCTTTATATTCTAATCAGAGATGTCAAGAATAATAGTATGAGGAGAGCTCAGTAGGAAAATTCGGTGGAGAAAAGAGACTGAGTAGCTTGGTTTACGCGGAAGACCAATCAAACTTCAAGACAAGAAGTTTGCACCACTTACGTAGGCCGCAGGCGCCCTCTCGAATAGCGAAAGGTGCCTCACCCTAGACACCTTCTCGAGTGGGTCTTAGCAGCCCAGGCATAATTAGGAAGCGTGGTGGGTTCCGCGCTCCAGATGGAGACTCAGCTGGAAGTTAAAGGGAAGAATGACAAGGAACTTTATGAATTGGAGCTGTAAGTTACCTCTTTGACAGAGAGAGCGAGATGGTGGTGGGGGACAGTCCCCAGTGAAATCAGAGGTGAGAGCACAAAGCAATACAGTAGGCAGACTCCGGTTTTTTGGGGGGGAGATGCTCGAGAATATCCGGGTGGACTCCTGAGGCTCGATCCCGCATTTGCGTATGCCGAGCCTCCTTCCTCATGACCTTTGTCCAGAGTGGAATGCCTCCCCGGCTCCCGGCACATGATCAGTGCATTCTCAGTCACGATATCAGTGCCTGCTCAGCCACGTGATCACTGACGGCACAGTCACGTGATCAGCGCCTCTCAGTCACGTGATCACCGTATGATGAACACGTGATCAGTGAACGACCAGCCAGGTGATCACTGCATGCGCGGTCAGGTGGTCAGTTCCTGATCAGCCACCTGATCAGTGCGTGCACAGTCCCCTGATCAGCGCCTGTCAGTCACTGATCACTGCCTGATAAACCCGTGATCAGTGCCCGAACAGCCACGTCATCAGTGCATGCGCAGTCACGTGATCAGTGCATGATAGCCACGTGATCAGTGCGTGCACAGTCCCATGATCAGCGCCTGTCAGTCACTGATCATTGCCTGAGAAACACGTGATCAGTGCATGATGAGCCATGTGATCAGTGCCCGATCAGCCACGTCATCAGTGCATGCGCAGTCACGTCATCAGTGCATGATAGCCACGTGATCAGTGCCTGCTCAGTCACGTGATCTGGACTTGATCAGCCACGTGATCAGTGCCTGCAGAGTCACGTGATCAGGGCCTGCTGAGCTGCGTGATTCCTGCCGGCTCATCTGCATGACAATTGCCAGCTGAGCTGCGTGATTCCTGTCGGCTCATCTGCTTGACAATTGCCAGCTGAGCTGCGTGATTCCTGCCTGGTCACGTGCTTGATTATTGCCAGTTGAGCAGCATGATTCGTCACTGCTGAGCTCCATGCTTATTGCCTGCTGATTGCGTGGTTCGTGTCTGCTCAGCTCTTTGAGTATTGCCTCCTGAGGTCCCTGTTCGGTCGCCACCTGCCGGGGACCAGCCCCAACTGATCCAGGGTATTCGAAGGAGAGATGGCCTAGGCGACTATTTATATGCTAATCAGAGATGTCAAGAATAATAGTATGAGGAGAGCTCAGTAGGAAAATTCGGTGGAGAAAAGAGACTGAGGAGCTTGGTTTACGCGGAAGACCAATCAAACTTCAAGACAAGAAGTTTGCACCACTTACGTAGGCCGCAGGCGCCCTCTCGAATGGCGAAAGGTGCCTCAGCCTAGACACCTTCTCGAGTGGGTCTTAGCAGCCCAGGCATAATTAGGAAGCGTGGTGGGTTCCGCGCTCCAGATGGAGACTCAGCTGGAAGTTAAAGGGAAGAATGACAAGGAACTTTATGAATTGGAGCTGTAAGTTACCTCTTTGACAGAGAGAGCGAGATGGTGGTGGGGGACAGCCCCCAGTGAAATCAGAGGTGAGAGCACAAAGCAATACAGTAGGCAGACTCCGGTTTTTTTGGGGGGGAGATGCTCGAGAATATCCGGGTGGACTCCTGAGGCTCGATCCCGCATTTGCGTATGCCGAGCCTCCTTCCTCATGACCTTTGTCCAGAGTGGAATGCCTCCCCGGCTCCCGGCACATGATCAGTGCATGCTCAGTCACGATATCAGTGCCTGCTCAGCCACGTGATCACTGACGGCACAGTCACGTGATCAGCGCCTCTCAGTCACGTGATCACCGTATGATAAACACGTGATCAGTGAACGACCAGCCAGGTGATCACTGCATGCGCGGTCAGGTGGTCAGTTCCTGATCAGCCACCTGATCAGTGCGTGCACAGTCCCCTGATCAGCGCCTGTCAGTCACTGATCACTGCCTGATAAACCCGTGATCAGTGCCCGAACAGCCACGTCATCAGTGCATGCGCAGTCACGTGATCAGTGCATGATAGCCACGTGATCAGTGCGTGCACAGTCCCATGATCAGCGCCTGTCAGTCACTGATCATTGCCTGAGAAACACGTGATCAGTGCATGATGAGCCATGTGATCAGTGCCCGATCAGCCACGTCATCAGTGCATGCGCAGTCACGTCATCAGTGCATGATAGCCACGTGATCAGTGCCTGCTCAGTCACGTGATCTGGACTTGATCAGCCACGTGATCAGTGCCTGCAGAGTCACGTGATCAGGGCCTGCTGAGCTGCGTGATTCCTGCCGGCTCATCTGCATGACAATTGCCAGCTGAGCTGCGTGATTCCTGTCGGCTCATCTGCTTGACAATTGCCAGCTGAGCTGCGTGATTCCTGCCTGGTCACGTGCTTGATTATTGCCAGTTGAGCAGCATGATTCGTCACTGCTGAGCTCCATGCTTATTGCCTGCTGATTGCGTGGTTCGTGTCTGCTCAGCTCTTTGAGTATTGCCTCCTGAGGTCCCTGTTCGGTCGCCACCTGCCGGGGACCAGCCCCAACTGATCCAGGGTATTCGAAGGAGAGATGGCCTAGGCGACTATTTATATGCTAATCAGAGATGTCAAGAATAATAGTATGAGGAGAGCTCAGTAGGAAAATTCGGTGGAGAAAAGAGACTGAGGAGCTTGGTTTACGCGGAAGACCAATCAAACTTCAAGACAAGAAGTTTGCACCACTTACGTAGGCCGCAGGCGCCCTCTCGAATGGCGAAAGGTGCCTCAGCCTAGACACCTTCTCGAGTGGGTCTTAGCAGCCCAGGCATAATTAGGAAGCGTGGTGGGTTCCGCGCTCCAGATGGAGACTCAGCTGGAAGTTAAAGGGAAGAATGACAAGGAACTTTATGAATTGGAGCTGTAAGTTACCTCTTTGACAGAGAGAGCGAGATGGTGGTGGGGGACAGCCCCCAGTGAAATCAGAGGTGAGAGCACAAAGCAATACAGTAGGCAGACTCCGGTTTTTTGGGGGGAGATGCTCGAGAATATCCGGGTGGACTCCTGAGGCTCGATCCCGCATTTGCGTATGCCGAGCCTCCTTCCTCATGACCTTTGTCCAGAGTGGAATGCCTCCCCGGCTCCCGGCACATGATCAGTGCATGCTCAGTCACGATATCAGTGCCTGCTCAGCCACGTGATCACTGACGGCACAGTCACGTGATCAGCGCCTCTCAGTCACGTGATCACCGTATGATAAACACGTGATCAGTGAACGACCAGCCAGGTGATCACTGCATGCGCGGTCAGGTGGTCAGTTCCTGATCAGCCACCTGATCAGTGCGTGCACAGTCCCCTGATCAGCGCCTGTCAGTCACTGATCACTGCCTGATAAACCCGTGATCAGTGCCCGAACAGCCACGTCATCAGTGCATGCGCAGTCACGTGATCAGTGCATGATAGCCACGTGATCAGTGCGTGCACAGTCCCATGATCAGCGCCTGTCAGTCACTGATCATTGCCTGAGAAACACGTGATCAGTGCATGATGAGCCATGTGATCAGTGCCCGATCAGCCACGTCATCAGTGCATGCGCAGTCACGTCATCAGTGCATGATAGCCACGTGATCAGTGCCTGCTCAGTCACGTGATCTGGACTTGATCAGCCACGTGATCAGTGCCTGCAGAGTCACGTGATCAGGGCCTGCTGAGCTGCGTGATTCCTGCCGGCTCATCTGCATGACAATTGCCAGCTGAGCTGCGTGATTCCTGTCGGCTCATCTGCTTGACAATTGCCAGCTGAGCTGCGTGATTCCTGCCTGGTCACGTGCTTGATTATTGCCAGTTGAGCAGCATGATTCGTCACTGCTGAGCTCCATGCTTATTGCCTGCTGATTGCGTGGTTCGTGTCTGCTCAGCTCTTTGAGTATTGCCTCCTGAGGTCCCTGTTCGGTCGCCACCTGCCGGGGACCAGCCCCAACTGATCCAGGGTATTCGAAGGAGAGATGGCCTAGGCGACTATTTATATGCTAATCAGAGATGTCAAGAATAATAGTATGAGGAGAGCTCAGTAGGAAAATTCGGTGGAGAAAAGAGACTGAGGAGCTTGGTTTACGCGGAAGACCAATCAAACTTCAAGACAAGAAGTTTGCACCACTTACGTAGGCCGCAGGCGCCCTCTCGAATGGCGAAAGGTGCCTCACCCTAGACACCTTCTCGAGTGGGTCTTAGCAGCCCAGGCATAATTAGGAAGCGTGGTGGGTTCCGCGCTCCAGATGGAGACTCAGCTGGAAGTTAAAGGGAAGAATGACAAGGAACTTTATGAATTGGAGCTGTAAGTTACCTCTTTGACAGAGAGAGCGAGATGGTGGTGGGGGACAGCCCCCAGTGAAATCAGAGGTGAGAGCACAAAGCAATACAGTAGGCAGACTCCGGTTTTTTTGGGGGGAGATGCTCGAGAATATCCGGGTGGACTCCTGAGGCTCGATCCCGCATTTGCGTATGCCGAGCCTCCTTCCTCATGACCTTTGTCCAGAGTGGAATGCCTCCCGGCTCCCGGCACATGATCAGTGCATGCTCAGTCACGATATCAGTGCCTGCTCAGCCACGTGATCACTGACGGCACAGTCACGTGATCAGCGCCTCTCAGTCACGTGATCACCGTATGATAAACACGTGATCAGTGAACGACCAGCCAGGTGATCACTGCATGCGCGGTCAGGTGGTCAGTTCCTGATCAGCCACCTGATCAGTGCGTGCACAGTCCCCTGATCAGCGCCTGTCAGTCACTGATCACTGCCTGATAAACCCGTGATCAGTGCCCGAACAGCCACGTCATCAGTGCATGCGCAGTCACGTGATCAGTGCATGATAGCCACGTGATCAGTGCGTGCACAGTCCCATGATCAGCGCCTGTCAGTCACTGATCATTGCCTGATAAACACGTGATCAGTGCATGATGAGCCATGTGATCAGTGCCCGATCAGCCACGTCATCAGTGCATGCGCAGTCACGTCATCAGTGCATGATAGCCACGTGATCAGTGCCTGCTCAGTCACGTGATCTGGACTTGATCAGCCACGTGATCAGTGCCTGCAGAGTCACGTGATCAGGGCCTGCTGAGCTGCGTGATTCCTGCCGGCTCATCTGCATGACAATTGCCATCTGAGCTGCGTGATTCCTGTCGGCTCATCTGCTTGACAATTGCCAGCTGAGCTGCGTGATTCCTGCCTGGTCACGTGCTTGATTATTGCCAGTTGAGCAGCATGATTCGTCACTGCTGAGCTCCATGCTTATTGCCTGCTGATTGCGTGGTTCGTGTCTGCTCAGCTCTTTGAGTATTGCCTCCTGAGGTCCCTGTTCGGTCGCCACCTGCCGGGGACCAGCCCCAACTGATCCAGGGTATTCGAAGGAGAGATGGCCTAGGCGACTATTTATATGCTAATCAGAGATGTCAAGAATAATAGTATGAGGAGAGCTCAGTAGGAAAATTCGGTGGAGAAAAGAGACTGAGGAGCTTGGTTTACGCGGAAGACCAATCAAACTTCAAGACAAGAAGTTTGCACCACTTACGTAGGCCGCAGGCGCCCTCTCGAATGGCGAAAGGTGCCTCACCCTAGACACCTTCTCGAGTGGGTCTTAGCAGCCCAGGCATAATTAGGAAGCGTGGTGGGTTCCGCGCTCCAGATGGAGACTCAGCTGGAAGTTAAAGGGAAGAATGACAAGGAACTTTATGAATTGGAGCTGTAAGTTACCTCTTTGACAGAGAGAGCGAGATGGTGGTGGGGGACAGCCCCCAGTGAAATCAGAGGTGAGAGCACAAAGCAATACAGTAGGCAGACTCCGGTTTTTTGGGGGGAGATGCTCGAGAATATCCGGGTGGACTCCTGAGGCTCGATCCCGCATTTGCGTATGCCGAGCCTCCTTCCTCATGACCTTTGTCCAGAGTGGAATGCCTCCCGGCTCCCGGCACATGATCAGTGCATGCTCAGTCACGATATCAGTGCCTGCTCAGCCACGTGATCACTGACGGCACAGTCACGTGATCAGCGCCTCTCAGTCACGTGATCACCGTATGATAAACACGTGATCAGTGAACGACCAGCCAGGTGATCACTGCATGCGCGGTCAGGTGGTCAGTTCCTGATCAGCCACCTGATCAGTGCGTGCACAGTCCCCTGATCAGCGCCTGTCAGTCACTGATCACTGCCTGATAAACCCGTGATCAGTGCCCGAACAGCCACGTCATCAGTGCATGCGCAGTCACGTGATCAGTGCATGATAGCCACGTGATCAGTGCGTGCACAGTCCCATGATCAGCGCCTGTCAGTCACTGATCATTGCCTGAGAAACACGTGATCAGTGCATGATGAGCCATGTGATCAGTGCCCGATCAGCCACGTCATCAGTGCATGCGCAGTCACGTCATCAGTGCATGATAGCCACGTGATCAGTGCCTGCTCAGTCACGTGATCTGGACTTGATCAGCCACGTGATCAGTGCCTGCAGAGTCACGTGATCAGGGCCTGCTGAGCTGCGTGATTCCTGCCGGCTCATCTGCATGACAATTGCCATCTGAGCTGCGTGATTCCTGTCGGCTCATCTGCTTGACAATTGCCAGCTGAGCTGCGTGATTCCTGCCTGGTCACGTGCTTGATTATTGCCAGTTGAGCAGCATGATTCGTCACTGCTGAGCTCCATGCTTATTGCCTGCTGATTGCGTGGTTCGTGTCTGCTCAGCTCTTTGAGTATTGCCTCCTGAGGTCCCTGTTCGGTCGCCACCTGCCGGGGACCAGCCCCAACTGATCCAGGGTATTCGAAGGAGAGATGGCCTAGGCGACTATTTATATGCTAATCAGAGATGTCAAGAATAATAGTATGAGGAGAGCTCAGTAGGAAAATTCGGTGGAGAAAAGAGACTGAGGAGCTTGGTTTACGCGGAAGACCAATCAAACTTCAAGACAAGAAGTTTGCACCACTTACGTAGGCCGCAGGCGCCCTCTCGAATGGCGAAAGGTGCCTCAGCCTAGACACCTTCTCGAGTGGGTCTTAGCAGCCCAGGCATAATTAGGAAGCGTGGTGGGTTCCGCGCTCCAGATGGAGACTCAGCTGGAAGTTAAAGGGAAGAATGACAAGGAACTTTATGAATTGGAGCTGTAAGTTACCTCTTTGACAGAGAGAGCGAGATGGTGGTGGGGGACAGCCCCCAGTGAAATCAGAGGTGAGAGCACAAAGCAATACAGTAGGCAGACTCCGGTTTTTTTGGGGGGAGATGCTCGAGAATATCCGGGTGGACTCCTGAGGCTCGATCCCGCATTTGCGTATGCCGAGCCTCCTTCCTCATGACCTTTGTCCAGAGTGGAATGCCTCCCGGCTCCCGGCACATGATCAGTGCATGCTCAGTCACGATATCAGTGCCTGCTCAGCCACGTGATCACTGACGGCACAGTCACGTGATCAGCGCCTCTCAGTCACGTGATCACCGTATGATAAACACGTGATCAGTGAACGACCAGCCAGGTGATCACTGCATGCGCGGTCAGGTGGTCAGTTCCTGATCAGCCACCTGATCAGTGCGTGCACAGTCCCTGATCAGCGCCTGTCAGTCACTGATCACTGCCTGATAAACCCGTGATCAGTGCCCGAACAGCCACGTCATCAGTGCATGCGCAGTCACGTGATCAGTGCATGATAGCCACGTGATCAGTGCGTGCACAGTCCCATGATCAGCGCCTGTCAGTCACTGATCATTGCCTGATAAACACGTGATCAGTGCATGATGAGCCATGTGATCAGTGCCCGATCAGCCACGTCATCAGTGCATGCGCAGTCACGTCATCAGTGCATGATAGCCACGTGATCAGTGCCTGCTCAGTCACGTGATCTGGACTTGATCAGCCACGTGATCAGTGCCTGCAGAGTCACGTGATCAGGGCCTGCTGAGCTGCGTGATTCCTGCCGGCTCATCTGCATGACAATTGCCAGCTGAGCTGCGTGATTCCTGTCGGCTCATCTGCTTGACAATTGCCAGCTGAGCTGCGTGATTCCTGCCTGGTCACGTGCTTGATTATTGCCAGTTGAGCAGCATGATTCGTCACTGCTGAGCTCCATGCTTATTGCCTGCTGATTGCGTGGTTCGTGTCTGCTCAGCTCTTTGAGTATTGCCTCCTGAGGTCCCTGTTCGGTCGCCACCTGCCGGGGACCAGCCCCAACTGATCCAGGGAATTCGAAGGAGAGATGGCCTAGGCGACTATTTATATGCTAATCAGAGATGTCAAGAATAATAGTATGAGGAGAGCTTAGTAGGATAATTCGGTGGAGAAAAGAGACTGAGTAGCTTGGTTTACGCGGAAGACCAATCAAACTTCAAGACAAGAAGTTTGCACCACTTACGTAGGCTGCAGGCGCCCTCTCGAATGGCGAAAGGTGCCTCAGCCTAGACACCTTCTCGAGTGGGTCTTAGCAGCCCAGGCATAATTAGGAAGCGTGGTGGGTTCCGCGCTCCAGATGGAGACTCAGCTGGAAGTTAAAGGGAAGAATGACAAGGAACTTTATGAATTGGAGCTGTAAGTTACCTCTTTGACAGAGAGAGCGAGATGGTGGTGGGGGACAGCCCCCAGTGAAATCAGAGGTGAGAGCACAAAGCAATACAGTAGGCAGACTCCGGTTTTTTTGGGGGGAGATGCTCGAGAATATCCGGGTGGACTCCTGAGGCTCGATCCCGCATTTGCGTATGCCGAGCCTCCTTCCTCATGACCTTTGTCCAGAGTGGAATGCCTCCCCGGCTCCCGGCACATGATCAGTGCATGCTCAGTCACGATATCAGTGCCTGCTCAGCCACGTGATCACTGACGGCACAGTCACGTGATCAGCGCCTCTCAGTCACGTGATCACCGTATGATAAACACGTGATCAGTGAACGACCAGCCAGGTGATCACTGCATGCGCGGTCAGGTGGTCAGTTCCTGATCAGCCACCTGATCAGTGCGTGCACAGTCCCCTGATCAGCGCCTGTCAGTCACTGATCACTGCCTGATAAACCCGTGATCAGTGCCCGAACAGCCACGTCATCAGTGCATGCGCAGTCACGTGATCAGTGCATGATAGCCACGTGATCAGTGCGTGCACAGTCCCATGATCAGCGCCTGTCAGTCACTGATCATTGCCTGAGAAACACGTGATCAGTGCATGATGAGCCATGTGATCAGTGCCCGATCAGCCACGTCATCAGTGCATGCGCAGTCACGTCATCAGTATGATAGCCACGTGATCAGTGCCTGCTCAGTCACGTGATCTGGACTTGATCAGCCACGTGATCAGTGCCTGCAGAGTCACGTGATCAGGGCCTGCTGAGCTGCGTGATTCCTGCCGGCTCATCTGCATGACAATTGCCAGCTGAGCTGCGTGATTCCTGTCGGCTCATCTGCTTGACAATTGCCAGCTGAGCTGCGTGATTCCTGCCTGGTCACGTGCTTGATTATTGCCAGTTGAGCAGCATGATTCGTCACTGCTGAGCTCCATGCTTATTGCCTGCTGATTGCGTGGTTCGTGTCTGCTCAGCTCTTTGAGTATTGCCTCCTGAGGTCCCTGTTCGGTCGCCACCTGCCGGGACCAGCCCCAACTGATCCAGGGTATTCGAAGGAGAGATGGCCTAGGCGACTATTTATATGCTAATCAGAGATGTCAAGAATAATAGTATGAGGAGAGCTCAGTAGGAAAATTCGGTGGAGAAAAGAGACTGAGGAGCTTGGTTTACGCGGAAGACCAATCAAACTTCAAGACAAGAAGTTTGCACCACTTACGTAGGCCGCAGGCGCCCTCTCGAATGGCGAAAGGTGCCTCAGCCTAGACACCTTCTCGAGTGGGTCTTAGCAGCCCAGGCATAATTAGGAAGCGTGGTGGGTTCCGCGCTCCAGATGGAGACTCAGCTGGAAGTTAAAGGGAAGAATGACAAGGAACTTTATGAATTGGAGCTGTAAGTTACCTCTTTGACAGAGAGAGCGAGATGGTGGTGGGGGACAGCCCCCAGTGAAATCAGAGGTGAGAGCACAAAGCAATACAGTAGGCAGACTCCGGTTTTTTTGGGGGAGATGCTCGAGAATATCCGGGTGGACTCCTGAGGCTCGATCCCGCATTTGCGTATGCCGAGCCTCCTTCCTCATGACCTTTGTCCAGAGTGGAATGCCTCCCCGGCTCCCGGCACATGATCAGTGCATGCTCAGTCACGATATCAGTGCCTGCTCAGCCACGTGATCACTGACGGCACAGTCACGTGATCAGCGCCTCTCAGTCACGTGATCACCGTATGATAAACACGTGATCAGTGAACGACCAGCCAGGTGATCACTGCATGCGCGGTCAGGTGGTCAGTTCCTGATCAGCCACCTGATCAGTGCGTGCACAGTCCCCTGATCAGCGCCTGTCAGTCACTGATCACTGCCTGATAAACCCGTGATCAGTGCCCGAACAGCCACGTCATCAGTGCATGCGCAGTCACGTGATCAGTGCATGATAGCCACGTGATCAGTGCGTGCACAGTCCCATGATCAGCGCCTGTCAGTCACTGATCATTGCCTGAGAAACACGTGATCAGTGCATGATGAGCCATGTGATCAGTGCCCGATCAGCCACGTCATCAGTGCATGCGCAGTCACGTCATCAGTGCATGATAGCCACGTGATCAGTGCCTGCTCAGTCACGTGATCTGGACTTGATCAGCCACGTGATCAGTGCCTGCAGAGTCACGTGATCAGGGCCTGCTGAGCTGCGTGATTCCTGCCGGCTCATCTGCATGACAATTGCCAGCTGAGCTGCGTGATTCCTGTCGGCTCATCTGCTTGACAATTGCCAGCTGAGCTGCGTGATTCCTGCCTGGTCACGTGCTTGATTATTGCCAGTTGAGCAGCATGATTCGTCACTGCTGAGCTCCATGCTTATTGCCTGCTGATTGCGTGGTTCGTGTCTGCTCAGCTCTTTGAGTATTGCCTCCTGAGGTCCCTGTTCGGTCGCCACCTGCCGGGGACCAGCCCCAACTGATCCAGGGTATTCGAAGGAGAGATGGCCTAGGCGACTATTTATATGCTAATCAGAGATGTCAAGAATAATAGTATGAGGAGAGCTCAGTAGGAAAATTCGGTGGAGAAAAGAGACTGAGGAGCTTGGTTTACGCGGAAGACCAATCAAACTTCAAGACAAGAAGTTTGCACCACTTACGTAGGCCGCAGGCGCCCTCTCGAATGGCGAAAGGTGCCTCAGCCTAGACACCTTCTCGAGTGGGTCTTAGCAGCCCAGGCATAATTAGGAAGCGTGGTGGGTTCCGCGCTCCAGATGGAGACTCAGCTGGAAGTTAAAGGGAAGAATGACAAGGAACTTTATGAATTGGAGCTGTAAGTTACCTCTTTGACAGAGAGAGCGAGATGGTGGTGGGGGACAGCCCCCAGTGAAATCAGAGGTGAGAGCACAAAGCAATACAGTAGGCAGACTCCGGTTTTTTTGGGGGAGATGCTCGAGAATATCCGGGTGGACTCCTGAGGCTCGATCCCGCATTTGCGTATGCCGAGCCTCCTTCCTCATGACCTTTGTCCAGAGTGGAATGCCTCCCCGGCTCCCGGCACATGATCAGTGCATGCTCAGTCACGATATCAGTGCCTGCTCAGCCACGTGATCACTGACGGCACAGTCACGTGATCAGCGCCTCTCAGTCACGTGATCACCGTATGATAAACACGTGATCAGTGAACGACCAGCCAGGTGATCACTGCATGCGCGGTCAGGTGGTCAGTTCCTGATCAGCCACCTGATCAGTGCGTGCACAGTCCCCTGATCAGCGCCTGTCAGTCACTGATCACTGCCTGATAAACCCGTGATCAGTGCCCGAACAGCCACGTCATCAGTGCATGCGCAGTCACGTGATCAGTGCATGATAGCCACGTGATCAGTGCGTGCACAGTCCCATGATCAGCGCCTGTCAGTCACTGATCATTGCCTGAGAAACACGTGATCAGTGCATGATGAGCCATGTGATCAGTGCCCGATCAGCCACGTCATCA
This sequence comes from Bos javanicus, assembly GCF_032452875.1. Classification (NCBI taxonomy): domain Eukaryota; kingdom Metazoa; phylum Chordata; class Mammalia; order Artiodactyla; family Bovidae; genus Bos; species Bos javanicus. The sequence continues at coordinate 407,954 of NW_026893771.1, forward strand.
GTGCATGCGCAGTCACGTCATCAGTGCATGATAGCCACGTGATCAGTGCCTGCTCAGTCACGTGATCTGGACTTGATCAGCCACGTGATCAGTGCCTGCAGAGTCACGTGATCAGGGCCTGCTGAGCTGTGTGATTCCTGCCGGCTCATCTGCATGACAATTGCCAGCTGAGCTGCGTGATTCCTGTCGGCTCATCTGCTTGACAATTGCCAGCTGAGCTGCGTGATTCCTGCCTGGTCACGTGCTTGATTATTGCCAGTTGAGCAGCATGATTCGTCACTGCTGAGCTCCATGCTTATTGCCTGCTGATTGCGTGGTTCGTGTCTGCTCAGCTCTTTGAGTATTGCCTCCTGAGGTCCCTGTTCGGTCGCCACCTGCCGGGGACCAGCCCCAACTGATCCAGGGTATTCGAAGGAGAGATGGCCTAGGCCACTATTTATATGCTAATCAGAGATGTCAAGAATAATAGTATGAGAAGAGCTCAGTAGGAAAATTCGGTGGAGAAAAGAGACTGAGGAGCTTGGTTTACGCGGAAGACCAATCAAACTTCAAGACAAGAACTTTGCACCACTTACGTAGGCCGCAGGCGCCCTCTCGAATGGCGAAAGGTGCCTCAGCCTAGACACCTTCTCGAGTGGGTCTTAGCAGCCCAGGCATAATTAGGAAGCGTGGTGGGTTCCGCGCTCCAGATGGAGACTCAGCTGGAAGTTAAAGGGAAGAATGACAAGGAACTTTATGAATTGGAGCTGTAAGTTACCTCTTTGACAGAGAGAGCGAGATGGTGGTGGGGGACAGCCCCCAGTGAAATCAGAGGTGAGAGCACAAAGCAATACAGTAGGCAGACTCCGGTTTTTTTGGGGGGAGATGCTCGAGAATATCCGGGTGGACTCCTGTGGCTCGATCCCGCATTTGCGTATGCCGAGCCTCCTTCCTCATGACCTTTGTCCAGAGTGGAATGCCTCCCCGGCTCCCGGCACATGATCAGTGCATGCTCAGTCACGATATCAGTGCCTGCTCAGCCACGTGATCACTGACGGCACAGTCACGTGATCAGCGCTCTCAGTCACGTGATCACCGTATGATAAACACGTGATCAGTGAACGACCAGCCAGGTGATCACTGCATGCGCGGTCAGGTGGTCAGTTCCTGATCAGCCACCTGATCAGTGCGTGCACAGTCCCCTGATCAGCGCCTGTCAGTCACTGATCACTGCCTGATAAACCCGTGATCAGTGCCCGAACAGCCACGTCATCAGTGCATGCGCAGTCACGTGATCAGTGCATGATAGCCACGTGATCAGTGCGTGCACAGTCCCATGATCAGCGCCTGTCAGTCACTGATCATTGCCTGAGAAACACGTGATCAGTGCATGATGAGCCATGTGATCAGTGCCCGATCAGCCACGTCATCAGTGCATGCGCAGTCACGTCATCAGTGCATGATAGCCACGTGATCAGTGCCTGCTCAGTCACGTGATCTGGACTTGATCAGCCACGTGATCAGTGCCTGCAGAGTCACGTGATCAGGGCCTGCTGAGCTGCGTGATTCCTGCCGGCTCATCTGCATGACAATTGCCAGCTGAGCTGCGTGATTCCTGTCGGCTCATCTGCTTGACAATTGCCAGCTGAGCTGCGTGATTCCTGCCTTGTCACGTGCTTGATTATTGCCAGTTGAGCAGCATGATTCGTCACTGCTGAGCTCCATGCTTATTGCCTGCTGATTGCGTGGTTCGTGTCTGCTCAGCTCTTTGAGTATTGCCTCCTGAGGTCCCTGTTCGGTCGCCACCTGCCGGGGACCAGCCCCAACTGATCCAGGGTATTCGAAGGAGAGATGGCCGAGGCGACTATTTATATGCTAATCAGAGATGTCAAGAATAATAGTATGAGGGGAGCTCAGTAGGAAAATTCGGTGGAGAAAAGAGACTGAGGAGCTTGGTTTACGCGGAAGACCAATCAAACTTCAAGACAAGAAGTTTGCACCACTTACGTGGGCCGCAGGCGCCCTCTCGAATGGCGAAAGGTGCCTCAGCCTAGACACCTTCTCAAGTGGGTCTTAGCAGCCCAGGCATAATTAGGAAGCGTGGTGGGTTCCGCGCTCCAGATGGAGACTCAGCTGGAAGTTAAAGGGAAGAATGACAAGGAACTTTATGAATTGGAGCTGTAAGTTACCTCTTTGACAGAGAGAGCGAGATGGTGGTGGGGGACAGCCCCCAGTGAAATCAGAGGTGAGAGCACAAAGCAATACAGTAGGCAGACTCCGTTTTTTTTGGGGGGGAGATGCTCGAGAATATCCGGGTGGACTCCTGAGGCTCGATCCCGCATTTGCGTATGCCGAGCCTCCTTCCTCATGACCTTTGTCCAGAGTGGAATGCCTCCCCGGCTCCCGGCACAGGATCAGTGCATGCTCAGTCACGATATCAGTGCCTGCTCAGCCACGTGATCACTGACGGCACAGTCACGTGATCAGCGCCTCTCAGTCACGTGATCACCGTATGATAAACACGTGATCAGTGAACGACCAGCCAGGTGATCACTGCATGCGCGGTCAGGTGGTCAGTTCCTGATCAGCCACCTGATCAGTGCGTGCACAGTCCCCTGATCAGCGCCTGTCAGTCACTGATCACTGCCTGATAAACCCGTGATCAGTGCCCGAACAGCCACGTCATCAGTGCATGCGCAGTCACGTGATCAGTGCATGATAGCCACGTGATCAGTGCGTGCACAGTCCCATGATCAGCGCCTGTCAGTCACTGATCATTGCCTGAGAAACACGTGATCAGTGCATGATGAGCCATGTGATCAGTGCCCGATCAGCCACGTCATCAGTGCATGCGCAGTCACGTCATCAGTGCATGATAGCCACGTGATCAGTGCCTGCTCAGTCACGTGATCTGGACTTGATCAGCCACGTGATCAGTGCCTGCAGAGTCACGTGATCAGGGCCTGCTGAGCTGCGTGATTCCTGCCGGCTCATCTGCATGACAATTGCCATCTGAGCTGCGTGATTCCTGTCGGCTCATCTGCTTGACAATTGCCAGCTGAGCTGCGTGATTCCTGCCTGGTCACGTGCTTGATTATTGCCAGTTGAGCAGCATGATTCGTCACTGCTGGGCTCCATGCTTATTGCCTGCTGATTGCGTGGTTCGTGTCTGCTCAGCTCTTTGAGTATTGCCTCCTGAGGTCCCTGTTCGGTCGCCACCTGCCGGGGACCAGCCCCAACTGATCCAGGGTATTCGAAGGAGAGATGGCCTAGGCGACTATTTATATGCTAATCAGAGATGTCAAGAATAATAGTATGAGGAGAGCTCAGTAGGAAAATTCGGTGGAGAAAAGAGACTGAGGAGCTTGGTTTACGCGGAAGACCAATCAAACTTCAAGACAAGAAGTTTGCACCACTTACGTAGGCCGCAGGCGCCCTCTCGAATGGCGAAAGGTGCCTCAGCCTAGACACCTTCTCGAGTGGGTCTTAGCAGCCCAGGCATAATTAGGAAGCGTGGTGGGTTCCGCGCTCCAGATGGAGACTCAGCTGGAAGTTAAAGGGAAGAATGACAAGGAACTTTATGAATTGGAGCTGTAAGTTACCTCTTTGACAGAGAGAGCGAGATGGTGGTGGGGGACAGCCCCCAGTGAAATCAGAGGTGAGAGCACAAAGCAATACAGTAGGCAGACTCCGGTTTTTTTGGGGGGGAGATGCTCGAGAATATCCGGGTGGACTCCTGAGGCTCGATCCCGCATTTGCGTATGCCGAGCCTCCTTCCTCATGACCTTTGTCCAGAGTGGAATGCCTCCCCGGCTCCCGGCACATGATCAGTGCATGCTCAGTCACGATATCAGTGCCTGCTCAGCCACGTGATCACTGACGGCACAGTCACGTGATCAGCGCCTCTCGATCACGTGATCACCGTATGATAAACACGTGATCAGTGAACGACCAGCCAGGTGATCACTGCATGCGCGGTCAGGTGGTCAGTTCCTGATCAGCCACCTGATCAGTGCGTGCACAGTCCCCTGATCAGCGCCTGTCAGTCACTGATCACTGCCTGATAAACCCGTGATCAGTGCCCGAACAGCCACGTCATCAGTGCATGCGCAGTCACGTGATCAGTGCATGATAGCCACGTGATCAGTGCGTGCACAGTCCCATGATCAGCGCCTGTCAGTCACTGATCATTGCCTGAGAAACACGTGATCAGTGCATGATGAGCCATGTGATCAGTGCCCGATCAGCCACGTCATCAGTGCATGCGCAGTCACGTCATCAGTGCATGATAGCCACGTGATCAGTGCCTGCTCAGTCACGTGATCTGGACTTGATCAGCCACGTGATCAGTGCCTGCAGAGTCACGTGATCAGGGCCTGCTGAGCTGCGTGATTCCTGCCGGCTCATCTGCATGACAATTGCCATCTGAGCTGCGTGATTCCTGTCGGCTCATCTGCTTGACAATTGCCAGCTGAGCTGCGTGATTCCTGCCTGGTCACGTGCTTGATTATTGCCAGTTGAGCAGCATGATTCGTCACTGCTGAGCTCCATGCTTATTGCCTGCTGATTGCGTGGTTCGTGTCTGCTCAGCTCTTTGAGTATTGCCTCCTGAGGTCCCTGTTCGGTCGCCACCTGCCGGGGACCAGCCCCAACTGATCCAGGGTATTCGAAGGAGAGATGGCCTAGGCGACTATTTATATGCTAATCAGAGATGTCAAGAATAATAGTATGAGGAGAGCTCAGTAGGAAAATTCGGTGGAGAAAAGAGACTGAGGAGCTTGGTTTACGCGGAAGACCAATCAAACTTCAAGACAAGAAGTTTGCACCACTTACGTAGGCCGCAGGCGCCCTCTCGAATGGCGAAAGGTGCCTCAGCCTAGACACCTTCTCGAGTGGGTCTTAGCAGCCCAGGCATAATTAGGAAGCGTGGTGGGTTCCGCGCTCCAGATGGAGACTCAGCTGGAAGTTAAAGGAAGAATGACAAGGAACTTTATGAATTGGAGCTGTAAGTTACCTCTTTGACAGAGAGAGCGAGATGGTGGTGGGGGACAGCCCCCAGTGAAATCAGAGGTGAGAGCACAAAGCAATACAGTAGGCAGACTCCGGTTTTTTTGGGGGGAGATGCTCGAGAATATCCGGGTGGACTCCTGAGGCTCGATCCCGCATTTGCGTATGCCGAGCCTCCTTCCTCATGACCTTTGTCCAGAGTGGAATGCCTCCCCGGCTCCCGGCACATGATCAGTGCATGCTCAGTCACGATATCAGTGCCTGCTCAGCCACGTGATCACTGACGGCACAGTCACGTGATCAGCGCCTCTCAGTCACGTGATCACCGTATGATAAACACGTGATCAGTGAACGACCAGCCAGGTGATCACTGCATGCGCGGTCAGGTGGTCAGTTCCTGATCAGCCACCTGATCAGTGCGTGCACAGTCCCCTGATCAGCGCCTGTCAGTCACTGATCACTGCCTGATAAACCCGTGATCAGTGCCCGAACAGCCACGTCATCAGTGCATGCGCAGTCACGTGATCAGTGCATGATAGCCACGTGATCAGTGCGTGCACAGTCCCATGATCAGCGCCTGTCAGTCACTGATCATTGCCTGAGAAACACGTGATCAGTGCATGATGAGCCATGTGATCAGTGCCCGATCAGCCACGTCATCAGTGCATGCGCAGTCACGTCATCAGTGCATGATAGCCACGTGATCAGTGCCTGCTCAGTCACGTGATCTGGACTTGATCAGCCACGTGATCAGTGCCTGCAGAGTCACGTGATCAGGGCCTGCTGAGCTGCGTGATTCCTGCCGGCTCATCTGCATGACAATTGCCATCTGAGCTGCGTGATTCCTGTCGGCTCATCTGCTTGACAATTGCCAGCTGAGCTGCGTGATTCCTGCCTGGTCACGTGCTTGATTATTGCCAGTTGAGCAGCATGATTCGTCACTGCTGAGCTCCATGCTTATTGCCTGCTGATTGCGTGGTTCGTGTCTGCTCAGCTCTTTGAGTATTGCCTCCTGAGGTCCCTGTTCGGTCGCCACCTGCCGGGGACCAGCCCCAACTGATCCAGGGTATTCGAAGGAGAGATGGCCTAGGCGACTATTTATATGCTAATCAGAGATGTCAAGAATAATAGTATGAGGAGAGCTCAGTAGGAAAATTCGGTGGAGAAAAGAGACTGAGGAGCTTGGTTTACGCGGAAGACCAATCAAACTTCAAGACAAGAAGTTTGCACCACTTACGTAGGCCGCAGGCGCCCTCTCGAATGGCGAAAGGTGCCTCAGCCTAGACACCTTCTCGAGTGGGTCTTAGCAGCCCAGGCATAATTAGGAAGCGTGGTGGGTTCCGCGCTCCAGATGGAGACTCAGCTGGAAGTTAAAGGGAAGAATGACAAGGAACTTTATGAATTGGAGCTGTAAGTTACCTCTTTGACAGAGAGAGCGAGATGGTGGTGGGGGACAGCCCCCAGTGAAATCAGAGGTGAGAGCACAAAGCAATACAGTAGGCAGACTCCGGTTTTTTGGGGGGGAGATGCTCGAGAATATCCGGGTGGACTCCTGAGGCTCGATCCCGCATTTGCGTATGCCGAGCCTCCTTCCTCATGACCTTTGTCCAGAGTGGAATGCCTCCCCGGCTCCCGGCACATGATCAGTGCATGCTCAGTCACGATATCAGTGCCTGCTCAGCCACGTGATCACTGACGGCACAGTCACGTGATCAGCGCCTCTCAGTCACGTGATCACCGTATGATAAACACGTGATCAGTGAACGACCAGCCAGGTGATCACTGCATGCGCGGTCAGGTGGTCAGTTCCTGATCAGCCACCTGATCAGTGCGTGCACAGTCCCCTGATCAGCGCCTGTCAGTCACTGATCACTGCCTGATAAACCCGTGATCAGTGCCCGAACAGCCACGTCATCAGTGCATGCGCAGTCACGTGATCAGTGCATGATAGCCACGTGATCAGTGCGTGCACAGTCCCATGATCAGCGCCTGTCAGTCACTGATCATTGCCTGAGAAACACGTGATCAGTGCATGATGAGCCATGTGATCAGTGCCCGATCAGCCACGTCATCAGTGCATGCGCAGTCACGTCATCAGTGCATGATAGCCACGTGATCAGTGCCTGCTCAGTCACGTGATCTGGACTTGATCAGCCACGTGATCAGTGCCTGCAGAGTCACGTGATCAGGGCCTGCTGAGCTGCGTGATTCCTGCCGGCTCATCTGCATGACAATTGCCATCTGAGCTGCGTGATTCCTGTCGGCTCATCTGCTTGACAATTGCCAGCTGAGCTGCGTGATTCCTGCCTGGTCACGTGCTTGATTATTGCCAGTTGAGCAGCATGATTCGTCACTGCTGAGCTCCATGCTTATTGCCTGCTGATTGCGTGGTTCGTGTCTGCTCAGCTCTTTGAGTATTGCCTCCTGAGGTCCCTGTTCGGTCGCCACCTGCCGGGGACCAGCCCCAACTGATCCAGGGTATTCGAAGGAGAGATGGCCTAGGCGACTATTTATATGCTAATCAGAGATGTCAAGAATAATAGTATGAGGAGAGCTCAGTAGGAAAATTCGGTGGAGAAAAGAGACTGAGGAGCTTGGTTTACGCGGAAGACCAATCAAACTTCAAGACAAGAAGTTTGCACCACTTACGTAGGCCGCAGGCGCCCTCTCGAATGGCGAAAGGTGCCTCAGCCTAGACACCTTCTCGAGTGGGTCTTAGCAGCCCAGGCATAATTAGGAAGCGTGGTGGGTTCCGCGCTCCAGATGGAGACTCAGCTGGAAGTTAAAGGGAAGAATGACAAGGAACTTTATGAATTGGAGCTGTAAGTTACCTCTTTGACAGAGAGAGCGAGATGGTGGTGGGGGACAGCCCCCAGTGAAATCAGAGGTGAGAGCACAAAGCAATACAGTAGGCAGACTCCGGTTTTTTTGGGGGGGAGATGCTCGAGAATATCCGGGTGGACTCCTGAGGCTCGATCCCGCATTTGCGTATGCCGAGCCTCCTTCCTCATGACCTTTGTCCAGAGTGGAATGCCTCCCCGGCTCCCGGCACATGATCAGTGCATGCTCAGTCACGATATCAGTGCCTGCTCAGCCACGTGATCACTGACGGCACAGTCACGTGATCAGCGCCTCTCAGTCACGTGATCACCGTATGATAAACACGTGATCAGTGAACGACCAGCCAGGTGATCACTGCATGCGCGGTCAGGTGGTCAGTTCCTGATCAGCCACCTGATCAGTGCGTGCACAGTCCCCTGATCAGCGCCTGTCAGTCACTGATCACTGCCTGATAAACCCGTGATCAGTGCCCGAACAGCCACGTCATCAGTGCATGCGCAGTCACGTGATCAGTGCATGATAGCCACGTGATCAGTGCGTGCACAGTCCCATGATCAGCGCCTGTCAGTCACTGATCATTGCCTGAGAAACACGTGATCAGTGCATGATGAGCCATGTGATCAGTGCCCGATCAGCCACGTCATCAGTGCATGCGCAGTCACGTCATCAGTGCATGATAGCCACGTGATCAGTGCCTGCTCAGTCACGTGATCTGGACTTGATCAGCCACGTGATCAGTGCCTGCAGAGTCACGTGATCAGGGCCTGCTGAGCTGCGTGATTCCTGCCGGCTCATCTGCATGACAATTGCCATCTGAGCTGCGTGATTCCTGTCGGCTCATCTGCTTGACAATTGCCAGCTGAGCTGCGTGATTCCTGCCTGGTCACGTGCTTGATTATTGCCAGTTGAGCAGCATGATTCGTCACTGCTGAGCTCCATGCTTATTGCCTGCTGATTGCGTGGTTCGTGTCTGCTCAGCTCTTTGAGTATTGCCTCCTGAGGTCCCTGTTCGGTCGCCACCTGCCGGGGACCAGCCCCAACTGATCCAGGGTATTCGAAGGAGAGATGGCCTAGGCGACTATTTATATGCTAATCAGAGATGTCAAGAATAATAGTATGAGGAGAGCTCAGTAGGAAAATTCGGTGGAGAAAAGAGACTGAGGAGCTTGGTTTACGCGGAAGACCAATCAAACTTCAAGACAAGAAGTTTGCCCCACTTACGTAGGCCGCAGGCGCCCTCTCGAATGGCGAAAGGTGCCTCAGCCTAGACACCTTCTCGAGTGGGTCTTAGCAGCCCAGGCATAATTAGGAAGCGTGGTGGGTTCCGCGCTCCAGATGGAGACTCAGCTGGAAGTTAAAGGGAAGAATGACAAGGAACTTTATGAATTGGAGCTGTAAGTTACCTCTTTGACAGAGAGAGCGAGATAGTGGTGGGGGACAGCCCCCAGTGAAATCAGAGGTGAGAGCACAAAGCAATACAGTAGGCAGACTCCGGTTTTTTTGGGGGGGAGATGCTCGAGAATATCCGGGTGGACTCCTGAGGCTCGATCCCGCATTTGCGTATGCCGAGCCTCCTTCCTCATGACCTTTGTCCAGAGTGGAATGCCTCCCCGGCTCCCGGCACATGATCAGTGCATGCTCAGTCACGATATCAGTGCCTGCTCAGCCACGTGATCACTGACGGCACAGTCACGTGATCAGCGCCTCTCAGTCACGTGATCACCGTATGATGAACACGTGATCAGTGAACGACCACCCAGGTGATCACTGCATGCGCGGTCAGGTGGTCAGTTCCTGATCAGCCACCTGATCAGTGCACAGTCCCCTGATCAGCGCCTGTCAGTCACTGATCACTGCCTGATAAACCCGTGATCAGTGCCCGAACAGCCACGTCATCAGTGCATGCGCAGTCACGTGATCAGTGCATGATAGCCACGTGATCAGTGCCTGCTCAGTCACGTGATCTGGACTTGATCAGCCACGTGATCAGTGCCTGCAGAGTCACGTGATCAGGGCCTGCTGAGCTGCGTGATTCCTGCCGGCTCATCTGCATGACAATTGCCATCTGAGCTGCGTGATTCCTGTCGGCTCATCTGCTTGACAATTGCCAGCTGAGCTGCGTGATTCCTGCCTGGTCACGTGCTTGATTATTGCCAGTTGAGCAGCATGATTCGTCACTGCTGAGCTCCATGCTTATTGCCTGCTGATTGCGTGGTTCGTGTCTGCTCAGCTCTTTGAGTATTGCCTCCTGAGGTCCCTGTTCGGTCGCCACCTGCCGGGGACCAGCCCCAACTGATCCAGGGTATTCGAAGGAGAGATGGCCTAGGCGACTATTTATATGCTAATCAGAGATGTCAAGAATAATAGTATGAGGAGAGCTCAGTAGGAAAATTCGGTGGAGAAAAGAGACTGAGGAGCTTGGTTTACGCGGAAGACCAATCAAACTTCAAGACAAGAAGTTTGCACCACTTACGTAGGCCGCAGGCGCCCTCTCGAATGGCGAAAGGTGCCTCAGCCTAGACACCTTCTCGAGTGGGTCTTAGCAGCCCAGGCATAATTAGGAAGCGTGGTGGGTTCCGCGCTCCAGATGGAGACTCAGCTGGAAGTTAAAGGGAAGAATGACAAGGAACTTTATGAATTGGAGCTGTAAGTTACCTCTTTGACAGAGAGAGCGAGATGGTGGTGGGGGACAGCCCCCAGTGAAATCAGAGGTGAGAGCACAAAGCAATACAGTAGGCAGACTCCGGTTTTTTTGGGGGGAGATGCTCGAGAATATCCGGGTGGACTCCTGAGGCTCGATCCCGCATTTGCGTATGCCGAGCCTCCTTCCTCATGACCTTTGTCCAGAGTGGAATGCCTCCCCGGCTCCCGGCACATGATCAGTGCATGCTCAGTCACGATATCAGTGCCTGCTCAGCCACGTGATCACTGACGGCACAGTCACGTGATCAGCGCCTCTCAGTCACGTGATCACCGTATGATAAACACGTGATCAGTGAACGACCAGCCAGGTGATCACTGCATGCGCGGTCAGGTGGTCAGTTCCTGATCAGCCACCTGATCAGTGCGTGCACAGTCCCTGATCAGCGCCTGTCAGTCACTGATCACTGCCTGATAAACCCGTGATCAGTGCCCGAACAGCCACGTCATCAGTGCATGCGCAGTCACGTGATCAGTGCATGATAGCCACGTGATCAGTGCGTGCACAGTCCCATGATCAGCGCCTGTCAGTCACTGATCATTGCCTGAGAAACACGTGATCAGTGCATGATGAGCCATGTGATCAGTGCCCGATCAGCCACGTCATCAGTGCATGCGCAGTCACGTCATCAGTGCATGATAGCCACGTGATCAGTGCCTGCTCAGTCACGTGATCTGGACTTGATCAGCCACGTGATCAGTGCCTGCAGAGTCACGTGATCAGGGCCTGCTGAGCTGCGTGATTCCTGCCGGCTCATCTGCATGACAATTGCCATCTGAGCTGCGTGATTCCTGTCGGCTCATCTGCTTGACAATTGCCAGCTGAGCTGCGTGATTCCTGCCTGGTCACGTGCTTGATTATTGCCAGTTGAGCAGCATGATTCGTCACTGCTGAGCTCCATGCTTATTGCCTGCTGATTGCGTGGTTCGTGTCTGCTCAGCTCTTTGAGTATTGCCTCCTGAGGTCCCTGTTCGGTCGCCACCTGCCGGGACCAGCCCCAACTGATCCAGGGTATTCGAAGGAGAGATGGCCTAGGCGACTATTTATATGCTAATCAGAGATGTCAAGAATAATAGTATGA
>NW_026893772.1:300000-418660 GCF_032452875.1 Bos javanicus
CACTGATCACGTGGCTGATCATGCACTGATCACGTGGATGATCATGCACTGATCACGTGACTGATCATGCACTGATCACGTGGCTGATCATGCACTGATCACGTGACTGATCATGCACTGATCACGTGACTGATCATGCACTGATCACGTGGCTATCATGCACTGATCACGTGGCTGATCATGCACTGATCACGTGGCTGATCATGCACTGATCACGTGGCTGATCATGCACTGATCACGTGACTGATCATGCACTGATCACGTGTCTGATCATGCACTGATCACGTGGCTATCATGCACTGCTCACGTGGCTGATCATGCATGATCACGCAGCTACCATGTACTGGTCACATGACTGATCATGCACTGATCACGTGACTGATCATGCAGTGATCACGTGGCTATCATGCACTACTCACGTGGCTGATCATGCAATGATCATGTAGCTACCATGTACAGGTCACGTGAATGATCATACACCCATCAGGTGACTGATCATGCACTGATCACGTGGCTATCATGCACTGATCACGAGACTGATCATGCACTGATCACGTCTATATCATGCACTGATCACATGACTGCCCATGCACTGATCACGTGGATGATCATACACTAATCATGTGACAGATCATGCACTGATCACGTGGCTGATCATGCACTGATACCGTGACTGAGCATGGACTGATCACATGACTATCATGTAGTGATCACGTGACTTAATGGCGCTGATCATGTGACTGATCATGCGCTGATCATGTTTGCTATCATACACTGATCATGTGCCTCTGGAGGCAATAAACAAAGAGCTGAGTAGGCACGAATCAAACAGTCAGCAGGCAATAATCATGGAACTCAGCTGTGAGGAATCATGCTGCTCAGCTGGCAATAATCAAGCAGCTGAGCAGGCAGGAATTACGCAGCACAGCTGGCAATTGTCAAGCAGATGACAGGCAGGAATCGTGCAGCTCAGCTGGCAATTGTCAAGCAGATGAGCAGACAGTAATCACGCAGCTCAGCAGGCCATGATCACGTGACTGAGCATGCACTGTTCACGTGGCTGATCATACACTGATCACGTGATTGATCATGCACTGATCACTTGGATATCATGCACTGATCACGTGGCTGATCATACACTGTTCACGTGTCTGACCATGCACTGATCACGTGGCTGATCATACACTGCTCACGTAACTGATCATGCACTGATCACGTGGCTATCATGCACTGATCACGTGGCTGTCATGCATGATCACGTGGCTGATCATGCACTGGTCACGTGACTGATCATGCACTGATCACGTGTGATCATGCACTGATCACGTGACTGATCATGCACTGATCACGTGACTGATCATGCACTGATCACGTGGCTATCATGCACTGCTCACGTGGCTGATCATGCAATGATCACGTAGCAACCATGTACTGGTCACGTGACTGATCATGCACTGATCACGTAATTGATCATGCACTGATCACGTGACTGATCATGCACTGATCACGTGGCTGATCATGCACTGATCACGTGACTGATCATGCACTGATCACGTGGCTATCATGCACTGATCACGTGGCTATCATGCACTGATCACGTGACTATCATGCACTGATCACGTGGCTGATCACACACTGATCACGTGACTGATCATGCACTGATCACGTGGCTATCATGCACTGATCACGTGGCTGATCATGCACTGATCACGTAGCTACCATGCACTGATCACGTGACTGATCATGCACTGATCACGTGATTGATCATGCACTGATCACGTGGCTGATCATGCACTGATCACGTGGCTATCATGCACTGATCACGTGGCTGATCATGCACTGATCACGCAGCTACCATGCACTGATCACGTGACTGATCATGCACTGATCACGTGGCTGATCATGCACTGATCACGTGACTGATCATGCACTGATCACGTGACTGATCATGCACTGATCACGTGGCTATCATGCACTGATCACGTGGCTGATCATGCACTGATCACGCAGCTATCATGCACTGATCACGTGACTGATCATGCACTGATCACGTAATTGATCATGCACTGATCACGTGGCTGATCATGCACTGATCACGTGACTGATCATGCACTGATCACGTGACTGATCATGCACTGATCACGTGGCTATCATGCACTGATCACGTGGCTGATCATGCACTGATCACGTACCTGATCATGCACTGATCACATGACTGATCATGCACTGATCACGTGACTGATCATGCACTGATCACGTGGCTATCATGCACTACTCACGTGGCTGATCATGCAATGATCATGTAGCTACCATGTACTGGTCACGTGACTGATCATGCACTGATCACGTGACTGATCATGCACTGATCACGTGGCTATCATGCACTGATCACGTGGCTGATCATGCACTGATCACGGCTGATCATGCACTGATCACGTGACTGATCATGCACTGATCACGTGGCTATCATGCACTGATCACGTGGCTGATCATGCACTGATCACGTGGCTGATCATGCACTGATCACGTGGCTATCATGCACTGATCACGTGGCTGATCATGCACTGATACCGTGACTGAGCATGGACTGATCACATGACTATCATGTAGTGATCACGTGACTTAATGGCGCTGATCATGTGACTGATCATGCGCTGATCATGTTTGCTATCATACACTGATCATGTGCCTCTGGAGGCAATAAACAAAGAGCTGAGTAGGCATGAATCAAACAGTCAGCAGGCAATAATCATGGAACTCAGCTGTGAGGAATCATGCTGCTCAGCTGGCAATAATCAAGCAGCTGAGCAGGCAGGAATTACACAGCACAGCTGGCAATTGTCAAGCAGATGACAGGCAGGAATCATGCAGCTCAGCTGGCAATTGTCAAGCAGATGAGCAGACAGTAATCACGCAGCTCAGCAGGCCCTGATCACGTGACTGAGCATGCACTGTTCACGTGGCTGATCATACACTGATCACGTGATTGATCATGCACTGATCACTTGGATATCATGCACTGATCACGTGGCTGATCATACACTGTTCACGTGTCTGACCATGCACTGATCACGTGGCTGATCATACACTGCTCACGTAACTGATCATGCACTGATCACGTGGCTATCATGCACTGATCACGTGACTGATCATGCACTGATCACGTGGCTGATCATGCACTGATCACGTGGCTGATCATGCACTGATCACGTGACTGATCATGCACTGATCACGTGACTGATCATGCACTGATCACGTGACTGATCATGCACTGATCACGTGGCTATCATGCACTGATCACGTGGCTGATCATGCACTGATCACGTGACTGATCATGCACTGATCACGGCTTATCATGCACTGATACATGACTGATCATGCACTGATCACGTGACTGATCATGCACTGATCACGTGACTGATCATGCACTGATCACGTGACTGATCATGCACTGATCACGTGGCTGATCATGCACTGATCACGTGGCTATCATGCACTGATCACGTGGCTGATCATGCAATGATCACGTAGCTACCATGTACTGGTCACGTGACTGATCATGCACTGATCACGTAATTGATCATGCACTGATCACGTGGCTGATCATGCACTGATCACGTGGCTGATCATGCACTGATCACGTGACTGATCATGCACTGATCACGTGACTGATCATGCACTGATCACGTGGCTATCATGCACTGATCACGTGGCTGATCATGCACTGATCACGTGGCTGATCATGCACTGATCACGTGGCTGATCATGCACTGATCACGTGTCTGATCATGCACTGATCACGTGGCTATCATGCACTGCTCACGTGGCTGATCATGCATGATCACGCAGCTACCATGTACTGGTCACATGACTGATCATGCACTGATCACGTGACTGATCATGCAGTGATCACGTGGCTATCATGCACTACTCACGTGGCTGATCATGCAATGATCATGTAGCTACCATGTACAGGTCACGTGAATGATCATACACCCATCAGGTGACTGATCATGCACTGATCACGTGGCTATCATGCACTGATCACGAGACTGATCATGCACTGATCACGTCTATATCATGCACTGATCACATGACTGCCCATGCACTGATCACGTGGATGATCATACACTAATCATGTGACAGATCATGCACTGATCACGTGGCTGATCATGCACTGATACCGTGACTGAGCATGGACTGATCACATGACTATCATGTAGTGATCACGTGACTTAATGGCGCTGATCATGTGACTGATCATGCGCTGATCATGTTTGCTATCATACACTGATCATGTGCCTCTGGAGGCAATAAACAAAGAGCTGAGTAGGCACGAATCAAACAGTCAGCAGGCAATAATCATGGAACTCAGCTGTGAGGAATCATGCTGCTCAGCTGGCAATAATCAAGCAGCTGAGCAGGCAGGAATTACGCAGCACAGCTGGCAATTGTCAAGCAGATGACAGGCAGGAATCGTGCAGCTCAGCTGGCAATTGTCAAGCAGATGAGCAGACAGTAATCACGCAGCTCAGCAGGCCATGATCACGTGACTGAGCATGCACTGTTCACGTGGCTGATCATACACTGATCACGTGATTGATCATGCACTGATCACTTGGATATCATGCACTGATCACGTGGCTGATCATACACTGTTCACGTGTCTGACCATGCACTGATCACGTGGCTGATCATACACTGCTCACGTAACTGATCATGCACTGATCACGTGGCTATCATGCACTGATCACGTGGCTGTCATGCACTGATCACGTGGCTGATCATACACTGGTCACGTGACTGATCATGCACTGATCACGTAAATGATCATGCACTGATCACGTGACTGATCATGCACTGATCACGTGACTGATCATGCACTGATCACGTGGCTATCATGCACTGCTCACGTGGCTGATCATGCAATGATCACGTAGCAACCATGTACTGGTCACGTGACTGATCATGCACTGATCACGTAATTGATCATGCACTGATCACGTGACTGATCATGCACTGATCACGTGGCTGATCACACACTGATCACGTGACTGATCATGCACTGATCACGTGGCTATCATGCACTGATCACGTGGCTGATCATGCACTGATCACGTGGATATCATGCACTGATCACGTGGCTGATCACACACGTATCACGTGACTGATCATGCACTGATCACGTGGCTATCATGCACTGATCACGTGGCTGATCATGCACTGATCACGTGGCTATCATGCACTGATCACGTGACTGATCATGCACTGATCACGTAACTGATCATGCACTGATCACGTGGCTGATCATGCACTGATCACGTGGCTATCATGCACTGATCACGTGGCTGATCATGCAATGATCACGTAGCTACCATGTACTGATCACGTGACTGATCATGCACTGATCACGTGGCTGATCATGCACTGATCACGTGACTGATCATGCACTGATCACGTGACTGATCATGCACTGATCACGTGGCTATCATGCACTGATCACGTGGCTGATCATGCACTGATCACGCAGCTATCATGCACTGGTCACGTGACTGATCATGCACTGATCACGTGATTGATCATGCACTGATCACGTGGCTGATCATGCACTGATCACGTGACTGATCATGCACTGATCACGTGACTGATCATGCACTGATCACGTGGCTATCATGCACTGATCACGTGGCTGATCATGCACTGATCACGTACCTGATCATGCACTGATCACATGACTGATCATGCACTGATCACGTGACTGATCATGCACTGATCACGTGGCTATCATGCACTACTCACGTGGCTGATCATGCAATGATCATGTAGCTACCATGTACTGGTCACGTGACTGATCATGCACTGATCAGGTGACTGATCATGCACTGATCACGTGGCTATCATGCACTGATCACGTGGCTGATCATGCACTGATCACGGCCTGATCATGCACTGATCACGTGACTGATCATGCACTGATCACGTGGCTATCATGCACTGATCACGTGGCTGATCATGCACTGATCACGTGGCTATCATGCACTGATCACGTGGCTATCATGCACTGATCACGTGGCTGATCATGCACTGATACCGTGACTGAGCATGGACTGATCACATGACTATCATGTAGTGATCACGTGACTTAATGGCGCTGATCATGTGACTGATCATGCGCTGATCATGTTTGCTATCATACACTGATCATGTGCCTCTGGAGGCAATAAACAAAGAGCTGAGTAGGCACGAATCAAACAGTCAGCAGGCAATAATCATGGAACTCAGCTGTGAGGAATCATGCTGCTCAGCTGGCAATAATCAAGCAGCTGAGCAGGCAGGAATTACGCAGCACAGCTGGCAATTGTCAAGCAGATGACAGGCAGGAATCATGCAGCTCAGCTGCCAATTGTCAAGCAGATGAGCAGACAGTAATCACGCAGCTCAGCAGGCCCTGATCACGTGACTGAGCATGCACTGTTCACGTGGCTGATCATACACTGATCACGTGATTGATCATGCACTGATCACTTGGATATCATGCACTGATCACGTGGCTGATCATACACTGTTCACGTGTCTGACCATGCACTGATCACGTGGCTGATCATACACTGCTCACGTAACTGATCATGCACTGATCACGTGGCTATCATGCACTGATCACGTGACTGATCATGCACTGATCACGTGGCTGATCATGCACTGATCACGTGGCTGATCATGCACTGATCACGTGACTGATCATGCACTGATCACGTGACTGATCATGCACTGATCACGTGGCTGATCATGCACTGATCACGTGACTGATCATGCACTGATCACGTGGCTGATCATGCACTGATCACGTGGCTATCATGCACTGATCACGTGGCTGATCATGCACTGATCACGTGGATGATCATGCACTGATCACGTGACTGATCATGCACTGATCACGTGGCTGATCATGCACTGATCACGTGACTGATCATGCACTGATCACGTTGTCATGCACTGATCACGTGGCTATCATGCACTGATCACGTGGCTGATCATGCACTGATCACGTGACTGATCATGCACTGATCACGTGGCTATCATGCACTGATCACGTGGCTGATCATGCACTGATCACGGACTGATCATGCACTGATCATGGGCTATCATGCACTGATCACGTGACTGATCATGCACTGATCACGTGGCTGATCATGCACTGATCACGTGACTGATCATGCACTGATCACGTGACTGATCATGCACTGATCACGTGACTGATCATGCACTGATCAGTGGCTATCATGCACTGATCACGTGGCTGATCATGCACTGATCACGTGACTGATCATGCACTGATCACTGGCTATCATGCACTGATCACGTGGCTATCATGCACTGATCACGTGGCTGATCATGCACTGATCACGTGACTGATCATGCACTGATCACGTGGCTGATCATGCACTGATCACGAGCTATCATGCACTGATCACGTGACTGATCATGCACTGATCACGTAACTGATCATGCACTGATCACGTGGCTGATCATGCACTGATCACGTGACTGATCATGCACTGCTCATCGTGGCTGATCATGCAATGATCACGCAGCTACCATGCACTGATCACGTGACTGATCATGCACTGATCACGTGACTGATCATGCACTGATCACGTGGCTATCATGCACTGATCACGTGGCTGATCATACTGATCACGTGCCTCATCATGCACTGATCACGTGGCTGATCATGCACTGATCACGTGGCTGATCATGCACTGATCACGTGGCTATCATGCACTGATCACGTGGCTGATCATGCACTGATCACGTAGCTATCATGCACTGATCACGTGACTGATCATGCACTATCACGTGGCTGATCATGCACTGATCACGTGACTGATCATGCACTGATCACGTGACTGATCATGCACTGATCACGTGGATATCATGCACTGATCACGTGGCTGATCATGCACTGATCACGTGTCTGATCATGCACTGATCACGTGGCTGATCATGCACTGATCACGTGACTGATCATGCACTGATCACGTGGCTATCATGCACTGATCACGTGGCTGATCATGCACTGATCACGTGGCTGATCACACACCTGTCACGTGACTGATCATGCACTGATCACGTGGCACTCATGCACTGATCACGTGGCTGATCATGCACTGATCACGTGACTGATCATGCACTGATCACGTGGCTGATCATGCACTGATCACGTGGCTGATCATGCACTGATCAGTGGCTATCATGCACTGATCACGTGGCTGATCATGCACTGATCACGTGACTGATCATGCACTGATCACTGGCTATCATGCACTGATCACGTGGCTATCATGCACTGATCACGTGGCTGATCATGCACTGATCACGTGACTGATCATGCACTGATCACGTCTGATCATGCACTGATCACGTGACTGATCATGCACTGATCACGTGGATGATCATGCACTGATCACGTGACTGATCATGCACTGATCACGTGACTATCATGCACTGATCACGTGGCTGATCATGCACTGATCACGTAGCTACCATGCACTGATCACGTGACTGATCATGCACTGATCACGTAATTGATCATGCACTGATCACGTGACTGATCATGCACTGATCACGTGACTGATCATGCACTGATCACGTGACTGATCATGCACTGATCACGTGGCTATCATGCACTGATCACGTGGCTGATCATGCACTGATCACGTAGCTACCATGCACTGATCACGTGACTATCATGCACTGATCACGTGACTGATCATGCACTGATCACGTGGCTGATCATGCACTGATCACGTGACTGATCATGCACTGATCACGTGGCTGATCATGCACTGATCACGTGGCTATCATGCACTGATCACGTGGCTGATCATGCACTGATCACGTAGCTACCATGTACTGGTCACGTGACTGATCATGCACTGATCACGTAATTGATCATGCACTGATCACGTGGCTCATCATGCACTGATCACGTGGCTGATCACACATGATCACGTGACTGATCATGCACTGATCACGTGGCTGATCATGCACTGATCACGTGGCTGATCATGCACTGATCACGTGGCTATCATGCACTGATCACGTGGCTGATCATGCAATGATCACGTAGCTACCATGCACTGGTCACGTGACTGATCATGCACTGATCACGTAATTGATCATGCACTGATCACGTGGCTCATCATGCACTGATCACGTGGCTGATCACACATGATCACGTGACTGATCATGCACTGATCACGTGACTGATCATGCACTGATCACGTGGCTATCATGCACTGATCACGTGGATATCATGCACTGATCACGTGGCTGATCACACACGTATCACGTGACTGATCATGCACTGATCACGTGGCTATCATGCACTGATCACGTGGCTATCATGCACTGATCACGTGGCTGATCATGCACTGATCACGTAGCTACCATGCACTGATCACGTGACTGATCATGCACTGATCACGTGATTGATCATGCACTGATCACGTGACTGATCATGCACTGATCACGTGACTGATCATGCACTGATCACGTGGCTATCATGCACTGATCACGTGGCTGATCATGCACTGATCACATGACTGATCATGCACTGATCACGTGGCTTATCATGCACTGATCATGTGACTGATCATGTGCTGATCATGTTTGGTGTCATACACTGATCATGTGCCTCTGGAGGCAATGAACAAAGAGCTGAGTAGGCACGAATCAGTCAGCAGGCTATAATCATGGAACTCAGCTCTGAGAAATCATGCTGCTCAGCTGGCAATAATCAAGCAGCTGAGCAGGCAGGAATTACGCAGCACAGCTGGCAATTGTCAAGCAGATGACAGGCAGGAATCGTGCAGCTCAGCTGGCAATTGTCAAGCAGATGAGCAGACAGTAATCACGCAGCTCAGCAGGCCCTGATCACGTGACTGAGCATGCACTGTTCACGTGGCTGATCACACACTGATCACGTGACTGATCATGCACTGATCACGTGACTGATCATGCACTGATCACGTGGCTATCATGCACTGATCACGTGGCTGATCATACACTGATCACGTGACTGATCATGCACTGATCACGGCTATCATGCACTGATACATGACTGACATGCACTGATCACGTGGCTGATCATGCACTGATCACGTGACTGATCATGCACTGATCACGTGACTGATCATGCACTGATCACGTGGCTGATCATGCACTGATCACGTGGCTATCATGCACTGCTCACGTGGCTGATCATGCAATGATCACGTAGCTACCATGTACTGGTCACGTGACTGATCATGCACTGATCACGTAATTGATCATGCACTGATCACGTGGCTGATCATGCACTGATCACGTAACTGATCATGCACTGATCACGTGGCTGATCATGCACTGATCACGTGGCTGATCATGCACTGATCACGTGGCTATCATGCACTGATCACGTGGCTGATCATGCACTGATCACGTGACTGATCATGCACTGATCACTGGCTATCATGCACTGATCACGTGGCTATCATGCACTGATCACGTGGCTGATCATGCACTGATCACGTGACTGATCATGCACTGATCACGTCTGATCATGCACTGATCACGTGACTGATCATGCACTGATCACGTGGATGATCATGCACTGATCACGTGACTGATCATGCACTGATCACGTGGCTATCATGCACTGATCACGTGGCTGATCATGCACTGATCACGTAGCTACCATGTACTGATCACGTGACTGATCATGCACTGATCACGTGACTGATCATGCACTGATCACGTGACTGATCATGCACTGATCACGTGACTGATCATGCACTGATCACGTGACTGATCATGCACTGATCACGTGGCTATCATGCACTGATCACGTGGCTGATCATGCACTGATCACGTAGCTATCATGCACTGATCACGTGACTGATCATGCACTGATCACGTAACTGATCATGCACTGATCACGTGGCTGATCATGCACTGATCACGTGACTGATCATGCACTGATCACGTGGCTGATCATGCACTGATCACGTGGCTATCATGCACTGATCACGTGGCTGATCATGCACTGATCACGTAGCTATCATGCACTGATCACGTGACTGATCATGCACTGATCACGTAATTGATCATGCACTGATCACGTGGCTGATCATGCACTGATCACGTGGCTGATCACACATGATCACGTGACTGATCATGCACTGATCACGTGGCTGATCATGCACTGATCACGTGGCTGATCATGCACTGATCACGTGGCTATCATGCACTGATCACGTGGCTGATCATGCACTGATCACGTAGCTACCATGCACTGATCACGTGACTGATCATGCACTGATCACGTAATTGATCATGCACTGATCACGTGGCTCATCATGCACTGATCACGTGGCTGATCACACATGATCACGTGACTGATCATGCACTGATCACGTGACTGATCATGCACTGATCACGTGGCTATCATGCACTGATCACGTGGCTATCATGCACTGATCACGTGGCTGATCACACACGATCACGTGACTGATCATGCACTGATCACGTGGCTGATCATGCACTGATCACGTGGCTATCATGCACTGATCACGTGGCTGATCATGCACTGATCACGTAGCTACCATGCACTGATCACGTGACTGATCATGCACTGATCACGTAACTGATCATGCACTGATCACGTGACTGATCATGCACTGATCACGTGACTGATCATGCACTGATCACGTGGCTATCATGCACTGATCACGTGGCTGATCATGCAATGATCACGCAGCTACCATGTACTGGTCACGTGACTGATCATGCACTGATCACATAATTGATCATGCACTGATCACGTGGCTTATCATGCACTGATCATGTGACTGATCATGTGCTGATCATGTTTGGTATCATACACTGATCATGTGCCTCTGGAGGCAATGAAAATAGAGCTGAGTAGGCAGGAATCAGTCAGCAGGCTATAATCATGGAACTCAGCTCTGAGAAATCATGCTGCTCAGCTGGCAATAATCAAGTAGATGAGCAGGCAGGAATTACGCAGCACAGGTGGCAATTGTCAAGCAGATGACAGGCAGGAATCGTGCAGCTCAGCTGGCAATTGTCAAGCAGATGAGCAGACAGTAATCACGCAGCTCAGCAGGCCCTGATCACGTGACTGAGCATGCACTGTTCACGTGGCTGATCACACACTGATCACGTGACTGATCATGCACTGATCACGTGACTGATCATGCACTGATCACGTGGCTGATCATGCACTGATCACGTGGCTGATCATGCACTGATCACGTGACTGATCATGCACTGATCACGGCGTTATCATGCACTGATACATGACTGACATGCACTGATCACGTGGCTGATCATGCACTGATCACGTGACTGATCATGCACTGATCACGTGACTGATCATGCACTGATCACGTGGCTGATCATGCACTGATCACGTGGCTATCATGCACTGATCACGTGGCTGATCATGCAATGATCACGTAGCTACCATGCACTGGTCACGTGACTGATCATGCACTGATCACGTGGCATCATGCACTGATCACGTGGCTGATCATGCACTGATCACGTGACTGATCATGCACTGATCACGTGGCTGATCATGCACTGATCACGTGGCTGATCATGCACTGATCACGTGGCTATCATGCACTGATCACGTGGCTGATCATGCACTGATCACGTGACTGATCATGCACTGATCACTGGCTATCATGCACTGATCACGTGGCTATCATGCACTGATCACGTGGCTGATCATGCACTGATCACGTGACTGATCATGCACTGATCACGTCTGATCATGCACTGATCACGTGACTGATCATGCACTGATCACGTGGATGATCATACACTGATCACGTGACTGATCATGCACTGATCACGTGGCTATCATGCACTGATCACGTGGCTGATCATGCACTGATCACGTAGCTACCATGTACTGATCACGTGACTGATCATGCACTGATCACGTAATTGATCATGCACTGATCACGTGACTGATCATGCACTGATCACGTGACTGATCATGCACTGATCACGTGACTGATCATGCACTGATCACGTGGCTATCATGCACTGATCACGTGGCTGATCATGCACTGATCACGTAGCTACCATGCACTGATCACGTGACTATCATGCACTGATCACGTAATTGATCATGCACTGATCACGTGGCTGATCATGCACTGATCACGTGACTGATCATGCACTGATCACGTGGCTGATCATGCACTGATCACGTGGCTATCATGCACTGATCACGTGGCTGATCATGCACTGATCACGTAGCTATCATGCACTGGTCACGTGACTGATCATGCACTGATCACGTGACTGATCATGCACTGATCACGTGGCTCATCATGCACTGATCACGTGGCTGATCACACATGATCACGTGACTGATCATGCACTGATCACGTGGCTATCATGCACTGATCACGTGGCTATCATGCACTGATCACGTGGCTATCATGCACTGATCACGTGGCTGATCATGCACTGATCACGTAGCTACCATGCACTGATCACGTGACTGATCATGCACTGATCACGTAATTGATCATGCACTGATCACGTGGCTCATCATGCACTGATCACGTGGCTGATCACACATGATCACGTGACTGATCATGCACTGATCACGTGACTGATCATGCACTGATCACGTGGCTATCATGCACTGATCACGTGGATATCATGCACTGATCACGTGGCTGATCATGCACGTATCACGTGACTGATCATGCACTGATCACGTGGCTATCATGCACTGATCACGTGGCTATCATGCACTGATCACGTGGCTGATCATGCAATGATCACGTAGCTACTATGCACTGATCACGTGACTGATCATGCACTGATCACGTAATTGATCATGCACTGATCACGTGACTGATCATGCACTGATCACGTGACTGATCATGCACTGATCACGTGGCTATCATGCACTGATCACGTGGCTGATCATGCACTGATCACGCAGCTACCATGTACTGATCACATGACTGATCATGCACTGATCACATAACTGATCATGCACTGATCACGTGGCTTATCATGCACTGATCATGTGACTGATCATGTGCTGATCATGTTTGGTGTCATACACTGATCATGTGCCTCTGGAGGCAATGAACAAAGAGCTGAGTAGGCAGGAATCAGTCAGCAGGCTATAATCATGGAACTCAGCTCTGAGAAATCATGCTGCTCAGCTGGCAATAATCAAGCAGATGAGCAGGCAGGAATTACGCAGCACAGGTGGCAATTGTCAAGCAGATGACAGGCAGGAATCGTGCAGCTCAGCTGGCAATTGTCAAGCAGATGAGCAGACAGTAATCACGCAGCTCAGCAGGCCCTGATCACGTGACTGATCATGCACTGATCACGTGGCTGATCATGCACTGATCACGTGGCTATCATGCACTGATCACGTGGCTGATCATGCACTGATCACGTGGCTGATCATGCACTGATCACGTGACTGATCATGCACTGATCACGTGACTGATCATGCACTGATCACGTGGCTGATCATGCACTGATCACGTGGCTATCATGCACTGATCACGTGGCTGATCATGCACTGATCACGTAGCTACCATGTACTGGTCACGTGACTGATCATGCACTGATCACGTAATTGATCATGCACTGATCACGTGGCTGATCATGCACTGATCACGTGGCTGATCATGCACTGATCACGTGACTGATCATGCACTGATCACGTGACTGATCATGCACTGATCACGTGGCTATCATGCACTGATCACGTGGCTGATCATGCACTGATCACGTGGCTGATCATGCACTGATCACGTGGCTGATCATGCACTGATCACGTGTCTGATCATGCACTGATCACGTGGCTATCATGCACTGCTCACGTGGCTGATCATGCATGATCACGCAGCTACCATGTACTGGTCACATGACTGATCATGCACTGATCACGTGACTGATCATGCACTGATCACGTGGCTATCATGCACTACTCACGTGGCTGATCATGCAATGATCATGTAGCTACCATGTACAGGTCACGTGAATGATCATACACCCATCAGGTGACTGATCATGCACTGATCACGTG
This sequence comes from Bos javanicus, assembly GCF_032452875.1. NCBI lineage: Eukaryota > Metazoa > Chordata > Mammalia > Artiodactyla > Bovidae > Bos > Bos javanicus. The sequence goes on from NW_026893772.1 coordinate 315,149, forward strand.
GCTATCATGCACTGATCACGAGACTGATCATGCACTGATCACGTCTATATCATGCACTGATCACATGACTGCCCATGCACTGATCACGTGGATGATCATACACTGATCATGTGACAGATCATGCACTGATCACGTGGCTGATCATGCACTGATACCGTGACTGAGCATGGACTGATCACATGACTATCATGTAGTGATCACGTGACTTAATGGCGCTGATCATGTGACTGATCATGCGCTGATCATGTTTGCTATCATACACTGATCATGTGCCTCTGGAGGCAATAAACAAAGAGCTGAGTAGGCACGAATCAAACAGTCAGCAGGCAATAATCATGGAACTCAGGTGTGAGGAATCATGCTGCTCAGCTGGCAATAATCAAGCAGCTGAGCAGGCAGGAATTACGCAGCACAGCTGGCAATTGTCAAGCAGATGACAGGCAGGAATCGTGCAGCTCAGCTGGCAATTGTCAAGCAGATGAGCAGACAGTAATCACGCAGCTCAGCAGGCCATGATCACGTGACTGAGCATGCACTGTTCACGTGGCTGATCATACACTGATCACGTGATTGATCATGCACTGATCACTTGGATATCATGCACTGATCACGTGGCTGATCATACACTGTTCACGTTTCTGACCATGCACTGATCACGTGGCTGATCATACACTGCTCACGTAACTGATCATGCACTGATCACGTGGCTATCATGCACTGATCACGTGGCTGTCATGCATGATCACGTGGCTGATCATACACTGGTCACGTGACTGATCATGCACTGATCACGTAAATGATCATGCACTGATCACGTGACTGATCATGCACTGATCACGTGACTGATCATGCACTGATCACGTGGCTATCATGCACTGCTCACGTGGCTGATCATGCAATGATCACGTAGCAACCATGTACTGGTCACGTGACTGATCATGCACTGATCACGTAATTGATCATGCACTGATCACGTGACTGATCATGCACTGATCACGTGGCTGATCACACACTGATCACGTGACTGATCATGCACTGATCACGTGGCTATCATGCACTGATCACGTGGCTATCATGCACTGATCACGTGGATATCATGCACTGATCACGTGGCTGATCACACACGTATCACGTGACTGATCATGCACTGATCACGTGGCTATCATGCACTGATCACGTGGCTGATCATGCACTGATCACGTGGCTACCATGTACTGATCACGTGACTGATCATGCACTGATCACGTGGCTGATCATGCACTGATCACGTGGCTGATCATGCACTGATCACGTGGCTATCATGCACTGATCACGTGGCTGATCATGCAATGATCACGCAGCTACCATGCACTGATCACGTGACTGATCATGCACTGATCACGTGGCTGATCATGCACTGATCACGTGACTGATCATGCACTGATCACGTGACTGATCATGCACTGATCACGTGGCTATCATGCACTGATCACGTGGCTGATCATGCACTGATCACGCTACCATGTACTGGTCACGTGACTGATCATGCACTGATCACGTAATTGATCATGCACTGATCACGTGGCTGATCATGCACTGATCACGTGGCTGATCATGCACTGATCACGTGACTGATCATGCACTGATCACGTGACTGATCATGCACTGATCACGTGGCTATCATGCACTGATCACGTGGCTGACATACACTGATCACGTGGCTGATCATGCACTGATCACGTGGCTGATCATGCACTGATCACGTGTCTGATCATGCACTGATCACGTGGCTATCATGCACTGCTCACGTGGCTGATCATGCATGATCACGCAGCTACCATGTACTTGTCACATGACTGATCATGCACTGATCACGTGACTGATCATGCAGTGATCACGTGGCTATCATGCACTACTCACGTGGCTGATCATGCAATGATCATGTAGCTACCATGTACAGGTCACGTGAATGATCATACACCCATCAGGTGACTGATCATGCACTGATCACGTGGCTATCATGCACTGATCACGAGACTGATCATGCACTGATCACGTCTATATCATGCACTGATCACATGACTGCCCATGCACTGATCACGTGGATGATCATACACTAATCATGTGACAGATCATGCACTGATCACGTGGCTGATCATGCACTGATACCGTGACTGAGCATGGACTGATCACATGACTATCATGTAGTGATCACGTGACTTAATGGCGCTGATCATGTGACTGATCATGCGCTGATCATGTTTGCTATCATACACTGATCATGTGCCTCTGGAGGCAATAAACAAAGAGCTGAGTAGGCACGAATCAAACAGTCAGCAGGCAATAATCATGGAACTCAGCTGTGAGGAATCATACTGCTCAGCTGGCAATAATCAAGCAGCTGAGCAGGCAGGAATTACGCAGCACAGCTGGCAATTGTCAAGCAGATGACAGGCAGGAATCGTGCAGCTCAGCTGGCAATTGTCAAGCAGATGAGCAGACAGTAATCACGCAGCTCAGCAGGCCATGATCACGTGACTGAGCATGCACTGTTCACGTGGCTGATCATACACTGATCACGTGATTGATCATGCACTGATCACTTGGATATCATGCACTGATCACGTGGCTGATCATACACTGTTCACGTGTCTGACCATGCACTGATCACGTGGCTGATCATACACTGCTCACGTAACTGATCATGCACTGATCACGTGGCTATCATGCACTGATCACGTGGCTGTCATGCATGATCACGTGGCTAACATATACTGGTCACGTGACTGATCATGCACTGATCACGTAACTGATCATGCACTGATCACGTGACTGATCATGCACTGATCACGTGACTGATCATGCACTGATCACGTGGCTATCATGCACTGCTCACGTGGCTGATCATGCAATGATCACGTAGCTACCATGTACTGGTCACGTGACTGATCATGCACTGATCACGTAATTGATCATGCACTGATCACGTGACTGATCATGCACTGATCACGTGGCTGATCATGCACTATCACGTGACTGATCATGCACTGATCACGTGGCTATCATGCACTGATCACGTGGCTATCATGCACTGATCACGTGGATATCATGCACTGATCACGTGGCTGATCACACACGTATCACGTGACTGATCATGCACTGATCACGTGGCTATCATGCACTGATCACGTGGCTGATCATGCACTGATCACGTAGCTACCATGCACTGATCACGTGACTGATCATGCACTGATCACGTGATTGATCATGCACTGATCACGTGGCTGATCATGCACTGATCACGTGGCTATCATGCACTGATCACGTGGCTGATCATGCACTGATCACGCAGCTATCATGCACTGATCACGTGACTGATCATGCACTGATCACGTGGCTGATCATGCACTGATCACGTGACTGATCATGCACTGATCACGTGACTGATCATGCACTGATCACGTGGCTATCATGCACTGATCACGTGACTGATCATGCACTGATCACGTGACTGATCATGCACTGATCACGTGGCTATCATGCACTGATCACGTGGCTGATCATGCACTGATCACGTAGCTATCATGCACTGATCACGTGACTATCATGCACTGATCACGTGACTGATCATGCACTGATCACGTGGCTGATCATGCACTGATCACGTGACTGATCATGCACTGATCACGTGGCTGATCATGCACTGATCACGTGGCTATCATGCACGGTTCACATGGCTGATCATGCAATGATCACGTAGCTACCATGTACTGGTCACGTGACTGATCATGCACTGGTCACGTAATTGATCCTGCACTGATCACGTGGCTCATAATGCACTGATCACATGGCTGATCACACATGTATCACGTGACTGATCATGCACAGATCACGTGGCTCTCATGCACGGATCACGTGACTGATCATGCACTGATCACGTGGCTATCATGCACTGATCACGTGGCTGATCCCCCAATGATCACGTAGCTACCATGTACTGGTCATGTGACTGATCATGCACTGATCACGTAATTGATCCTGCACTGATCACATGGCTCATCACGCACTGATCCGGTGGCTGATCACACATGTATCACGTGACTGATCATGTACAGATCACGTGACTAATCATGAAGTGATCACGTGGCTATCCTGCACTGATCACGTGGATATCATGCACTGATCACGTGGCTGATCACACACGTATCACGTGACTGATCATGCACTGATCACGTGGCTATCATGAACTGATCACGTAGCTATCATGCACTGATCACGTGGCTGATCATGCAATGATCACGTAGCTACCGTGCACTGGTCACGTGACTGATCATGCACTGATCAGGTAATTGATCATGCACTGATCACGTGACTGACCATGCACAGATCACGTGACTGAACATGCACTGATCACGTGGCTATCATGCACTGCTCACGTGGCTGCTCATGCAATGATCACATAATTGATCATGCACGGATCACCTGGCTTATCATGCATTGATCATGTGACTGATCATGTGCTGATCATGTTTGGTGTCACACACTGATCATGTGCCTCTGGAGGCAATGAACATAGAGCTGAGTAGGCAGGAATCAGTCAGCAGGCTATAATCATGGAAATCACCTCTGAGAAATCATGATGCTCAGCTGGCAATAATCAAGTAGATGAGCAGGCAGGAATTACGCAGCACAGGTGGCAATTGTCAAGGAGATGACAGACAGGAATCGTGCAGCTCAGCTGGAAATTTTCAAGCAGATGAGCAGACAGTAATCACGCAGCTCAGCAGGCCCTGATCACGTGACTGAGCATGCACTGTTCACATGGCTGATCACACACCTATCACGTGACTGATCATGCACTGATCATGTGACTGATCATGCACTGTTCACGTAGCTATCTTGCACTGATCACTTGGCTGATCATACACTCATCACGTGACTGATCGTGCACTGATCACGGCGTTATCATGCATTGACTACATGACTCCACATGCACTGATCACGTGAATGATCATGCACTGATCACGTGACTGACCATGCACTGATCACGTGACTGATCATGCACTGATCACATGGCTGATCATGCACTGATCACGTGGCTATCATGCACTGCTCACGTGGCTGATCTGGCAATGATCACGTAGCTACCATGTACTGGTCACGTTACTGATCATGCACTGATCACGTAATTGATCATGCACTGATCACGTGGCTGATCATGCACTGATCACATAATTGATCATGCACTGATCATTTGGCTGATCATGCACTGATCACGTGGCTGATCATACACTGATCAGTTGGCTATCATGCACTGATTACTTGGCTGATCATACACTGATCACGTGACTGATAATGCACTGATCATCTGGCTATCATGCACTCATTACCTGGCTATCGTGCACTGATCACGTGGTTGATCATACACTGGTCCCGAGACTGATTTTGCACTGATTACGTCTGTATCATGCACTGATCACCTGACTGCCCATGCACTGATCACGTGGATAAACATACACTGATCATGTGACAGATCATGCAGTGATCACGCGACTATCATGCACTGCTCATGTGGCTGATCATGCAATGATCACGTAGCTACCGTGTACTGGTCACGTGAGTGATCATGCACTGATCACGTAATTGATCATACACTGATCAGGTGACTTATCATGCACTGTTCACGTGACTGATCATGCACTGATCACGTGACTGATCATGCACTGATCTCGTTGCTATTATGCACGGTTCACATGGCTGATCATGCAATGTTCACGTAGCTACCATGTACTGGTCACGTGAGTATCATGCACTGATCACGTAATTGATCATGCACTGATCACGTGGCTGATCTTACAGTGATCACGTGACTGATCATACACTGATCACGTGGCTGATGATGCACTGATCTCGTTGCTATCATGCACGGTTCACATGGCTGATCATGCAATGATCACGTAGCTACCATGTACTGGTCACGTGACTGATCATGCACTGGTCACGTAATTGATCCTGCACTGATCACGTGGCTCATAATGCACTGATCACATGGCTGATCACACATGTATCACGTGACTGATCATGCACAGATCACGTGGCTCTCATGCACGGATCACGTGGCTCTCATGCACTGATCACGTGGCTATCATGCACTGATCACGTGGCTGATCCCCCAATGATCACGTAGCTACCATGTACTGGTCATGTGACTGATCATGCACTGATCACGTAATTGATCCTGCACTGATCACATGGCTCATCACGCACTGATCCGGTGGCTGATCACACATGTATCACGTGACTGATCATGTACAGATCACGTGACTAATCATGAAGTGATCACGTGGCTATCCTGCACTGATCACGTGGATATCATGCACTGATCACGTGGCTGATCACACACGTATCACGTGACTCATCATGCACTGATCACGTGGCTATCATGAACTGATCACGTAGCTATCATGCACTGATCACGTGGCTGATCATGCAATGATCACGTAGCTACCGTGCACTGGTCACATGACTGATCATGCACTGATCAGGTAATTGATCATGCACTGATCACGTGACTGACCATGCACAGATCACGTGACTGAACATGCACTGATCACGTGGCTATCATGCACTGCTCACGTGGCTGATCATGCAATGATCACGCAGCTACCATGTACTGGTCACACGACTGATCATGCCCTGATCACATAATTGATCATGCACGGATCACCTGGCTTATCATGCACTGATCATGTGACTGATCATGTGCTGATCATGTTTGGTTTCACACACTGATCATGTGCCTCTGGAGGCAATGAAAATAGAGCTGAGTAGGCAGGAATCAGTCAGCAGGCTATAATCATGGAAATCACCTCTGAGAAATCATGATGCTCAGCTGGCAATAATCAAGTAGATGAGCAGGCAGGAATTACGCAGCACAGGTGGCAATTGTCAAGGAGATGACAGGCAGGAATCGTGCAGCTCAGCTGGAAATTTTCAAGCAGATGAGCAGACAGTAATCACGCAGCTCAGCAGGCCCTGATCACCTGACTGAACATGCACTGTTCACATGGCTGATCACACACCTATCACGTGACTGATCATGCACTGATCATGTGACTGATCATGCACTGTTCACGTAGCTATCTTGCACTGATCACTTGGCTGATCATACACTCATCACGTGACTGATCGTGCACTGATCACGGCGTTATCATGCATTGACTACATGACTCCACATGCACTGATCACGTGAATGATCATGCACTGATCACGTGACTGACCATGCACTGATCACGTGACTGATCATGCACTGATCACATGGCTGATCATGCACTGATCACGTGGCTATCATGCACTGCTCACGTGGCTGATCTGGCAATGATCACGTAGCTACCATGTACTGGTCACGTTACTGATCATGCACTGATCACGTGGCACTCATGCACTGATCACGTGGCTGATCATGCACTGATCACTTGACTGATCATGCACTGATCATTTGGCTGATCATGCACTGATCACGTGGCTGATCATACACTGATCAGTTGGCTATCATGCACTGATTACTTGGCTGATCATACACTGATCACGTGACTGATAATGCACTGATCATCTGGCTATCATGCACTCATTACCTGGCTATCGTGCACTGATCACGTGGTTGATCATACACTGGTCCCGAGACTGATTTTGCACTGATTACGTCTGTATCATGCACTGATCACCTGACTGCCCATGCACTGATCACGTGGATAAACATACACTGATCATGTGACAGATCATGCAGTGATCACGAGACTATCATGCACTGCTCATGTGGCTGATCATGCAATGATCACGTAGCTACCATGTACTGGTCACGTGAGTGATCATGCACTGATCACGTAATTGATCATACACTGATCAGGTGACTTATCATGCACTGTTCACGTGACTGATCATGCACTGATCACGTGACTGATCATGCACTGATCTCGTTGCTATCATGCACGGTTCACATGGCTGATCATGCAATGTTCACGTAGCTACCATGTACTGGTCACGTGAGTATCATGCACTGATCACGTAATTGATCATGCACTGATCACGTGGCTGATCATACAGTGATCACGTGACTGATCATACACTGATCACGTGGCTGATGATGCACTGATCTCGTTGCTATCATGCACGGTTCAGATGGCTGATCATGCAATGATCACGTAGCTACCATGTACTGGTCACGTGACTGATCATGCACTGGTCACGTAATTGATCCTGCACTGATCACGTGGCTCATAATGCACTGATCACATGGCTGATCACACATGTATCACGTGACTGATCATGCACTGATCACGTGGCTCTCATGCACGGATCACGTGACTCTCATGCACTGATCACGTGGCTATCATGCACTGATCACGTGGCTGATCACCCAATGATCACGTAGCTACCATGTACTGGTCATGTGACTGATCATGCACTGATCACGTAATTGATCCTGCACTGATCACATGGCTCATCACGCACTGATCCGGTGGCTGATCACACATGTATCACGTGACTGATCATGTACAGATCACGTGACTAATCATGAAGTGATCACGTGGCTATCCTGCACTGATCACGTGGATATCATGCACTGATCACGTGGCTGATCACACACGTATCACGTGACTCATCATGCACTGATCACGTGGCTATCATGAACTGATCACGTAGCTATCATGCACTGATCACGTGGCTGATCATGCAATGATCACGTAGCTACTGTGCACTGGTCACGTGACTGATCATGCACTGATCAGGTAATTGATCATGCACTGATCACGTGACTGACCATGCACAGATCACGTGACTGAACATGCACTGATCACGTGGCTATCATGCACTGCTCACGTGGCTGATCATGCAATGATCACGCAGCTACCATGTACTGGTCACACGACTGATCATGCCCTGATCACATAATTGATCATGCACGGATCACCTGGCTTATCATGCATTGATCATGTGACTGATCATGTGCTGATCATGTTTGGTGTCACACACTGATCATGTGCCTCTGGAGGCAATGAACATAGAGCTGAGTAGGCAGGAATCAGTCAGCAGGCTATAATCATGGAAATCACCTCTGAGAAATCATGATGCTCAGCTGGCAATAATCAAGTAGATGAGCAGGCAGGAATTACGCAGCACAGGTGGCAATTGTCAAGGAGATGACAGGCAGGAATCGTGCAGCTCAGCTGGAAATTTTCAAGCAGATGAGCAGACAGTAATCACGCAGCTCAGCAGGCCCTGATCACGTGACTGATCATGCACTGATCATGTGACTGATCATGCACTGTTCACGTAGCTATCTTGCACTGATCACTTGGCTGATCATACACTCATCACGTGAATGATCATGCACTGATCACGGCGTTATCATGCATTGACTACATGACTCCACATGCACTGATCACGTGAATGATCATGCACTGATCACGTGACTGACCATGCACTGATCACGTGACTGATCATGCACTGATCACATGGCTGATCATGCACTGATCACGTGGCTATCATGCACTGCTCACGTGGCTGATCTGGCAATGATCACGTAGCTACCATGTACTGGTCACGTTACTGATCATGCACTGATCACGTAATTGATCATGAACTGATCATGTGGCTGATCATGCACTGATCACGTGGCTGATCATACACTGATCACGTGACAGATCATGCACTGATCACGTGACTGATCATGCACTGATCACGTGGCTATCATGCACTGATCACTTGGCTGGACATACACTGATCACGTGGCTGATCATGCTCTGATCATGTGGCTGATCATGCACTGATCTCGTGTCTGATCATGCACTGACCACGTGGCTATCATGCCCTGCTCACGTGGCTGATCATGCGATGTTCACGCAGCTACCATGTACTGGTCACATGACTGATCATGCACTGATCACGTGACTGATCATGCAGTGATCACGTGGCTATCGTGCACTACTCACGTGGCTGATCATGCAATGATCATGTAGCTACCATGTACAGGTCAGGTGAATGATCATACACCCATCAGGTGACTGATCATGCACTGATCACGTGGCTATCATGCACTGATCACGAGACTGATCATGCACTGATCACGTCTATATCATGCACTGATCACATGACTGCCCATGAACTGATCACGTGGATGATCATACCCTGATCATGTGACAGATCATGCACTGATCACGTGGCTGATCATGCACTGATACCGTGACTGAGCATGGACTGATCACATGCCTATCATGTAGTGATCATGTGACTTAATGGTGCTGATCATGTGACTGATCATGCGCTGATCATGTTTGCTATCATACACTGATCATGTGCCTCTGGAGGCAATAAACAAAGAGCTGAGTAGGCACGAATCATACAGTCAGCAGGCAATAATCATGGAACTCAGGTGTGAGGAATCATGCTGCTCAGCTGGCAATAATCAAGCAGCTGAGCAGGCAGGAATTACGGAGCACAGCTGGGAAGTGTCAAGCAGATGACAGGCAGGAATCGTGCAGCTCAGCTGGCAATTGTCAAGCAGATGAGCAGACAGTAATCACGCAGCTCAGCAGGCCATGATCACGTGACTGAGCATGCACTGTTCACATGGCTGATCATACACTGATCACGTGATTGATCATGCACTGATCACTTGGATATCATGCACTGATCACGTGGCTGATCATACACTGTTCACGTTTCTGACCATGCACTGATCACGTGGCTGATCATACACTGCTCACGTAACTGATCATGCACACATCACGTGGCTATCATGCACTGCTCACGTGGTTCGTCATGGTATGATCACGAAGCTAACATATACTGGTCACGTGACTGATCATTCACAGATCACGTAAATGATCATGCACTGTTCACGTGACTGAACATGTACTGATCACGTGACTGATAATGCACTGATCACCTGGCTGTCATGCACTGCTCACGTGGCTGATCATGCAATGATCACGTAGCAACCATGTACGGGTCACGTGACTGATCATGCACTGATCACGTAATTAATCCTGCACTGATCACCTGACTCATCATGCACTGATCACGTGGCTGATCACACACGTATCACGTGACTGATCATGCACTGATCACGTGGTTATCATGCACTGATCACGTGGCTATCATTCACTGATCACGTGGATATCATGCACGGATTACGTGGCTGATCACACACGTATCACGTGACTGATCCTGCACTGATCACGTGGCTATCATGCACTGATCACGTGGCTGATCATGCAATGATCACGTAGCTACCATGTACAGGTCACGGGACTGATCTTGCACTGATCACGTAATTGATCATGCACTGATCATGTGGCTGATCAAGCACTGACCACGTGGCTATCATGCACTGCTAACGTGGCTGATCATGAAATGATCACGCAGCTACCATGTGCTGGTCACGTGAATGATCATGCACTGATCATGTGGCTGATCATGCACTGATCACGTGACTCATCATGCACTGATCACGTGACTGATCATGCACTGATCACGTGGCTATCATGCACTGATCACTTGGCTGGTCATACACTAATCACGCAGCTACCATGTACTGGTCACGTTACTGATCATGCACTGATCACGTAATTGATCATGCACTGATCACGTGGCTGATCATGCACTGATCACGTGGCTGATCATACACTGATCACGTGACAGATCATGCAATGATCATGTGACTGATCATGCACTGATCACGTGGCTATCATGCACTGATCACTTGGCTGGACATACACTGCTCACGTGGCTGATCATGCACTGATCATGTGGCTGATCATGCACTGATCTCGTGTCTGATCATGCACTGATCACGTGGCTATCAGGCCCTGCTCACGTGGCTGATCATGCGATGTTCACGCAGCTACCATGTACTTGTCACATGACTGATCATGCACTGATCACGTGACTGATCATGCAGTGATCACGTGGCTATCGTGCACTACTCACGTGGCTGATCATGCAATGATCATGTAGCTACCATGTACAGGTCAGGTGAATGATCATACACCCATCAGGTGACTGATCATGCACTGATCACGTGGCTATCATGCACTGATCACGAGACTGATCATGCACTGATCACGTCTATATCATGCACTGATCACATGACTGCCCATGAACTGATCACGTGGATGATCATACACTAATCATGTGACAGATCATGCACTGATCACGTGGCTGATCATGCACTGATACCGTGACTGAGCATGGACTGATCACATGCCTATCATGTAGTGATCATGTGACTTAATGGTGCTGATCATGTGACTGATCATGCGCTGATCATGTTTGCTATCATACACTGATCATGTGCCTCTGGAGGCAATAAACAAAGAGCTGAGTAGGCACGAATCATACAGTCAGCAGGCAATAATCATGGAAATCAGCTGTGAGGAATCATACTGCTCAGCTGGCAATAATCAAGCAGCTGAGCAGGCAGGAATTACGGAGCACAGCTGGGAAGTGTCAAGCAGATGACAGGCAGGAATCGTGCAGCTCAGCTGGCAATTGTCAAGCAGATGAGCAGACAGTAATCACGCAGCTCAGCAGGCCATGATCACGTGACTGAGCATGCACTGTTCACATGGCTGATCATACACTGATCACGTGATTGATCATGCACTGATCACTTGGATATCATGCACTGATCACGTGGCTGATCATACACTGTTCACGTGTCTGACCATGCACTGATCACGTGGCTGATCATACACTGCTCACGTAACTGATCATGCACACATCACGTGGCTATCATGCACTGCTCACGTGGTTCGTCATGGTATGATCACGAAGCTAACATATACTGGTCACGTGACTGATCATTCACAGATCACGTAAATGATCATGCACTGTTCACGTGACTGAACATGTACTGATCACGTGACTGATAATGCACTGATCATGTGGCTGTCATGCACTGCTCACGTGGCTGATCATGCAATGATCACGTAGCAACCATGTACTGGTCACGTGACTGATCATGCACTGATCACGTAATTAATCCTGCACTGATCACCTGACTCATCATGCACTGATCACGTGGCTGATCACACACGTATCACGTGACTGATCATGCACTGATCACGTGGTTATCATGCACTGATCACGTGGCTATCATTCACTGATCACGTGGATATCATGCACGGATTACGTGGCTGATCACACACGTATCACGTGACTGATACTGCACTGATCACGTGGCTATCATGCACTGATCACGTGGCTGATCATGCAATGATCACGTAGCTACCATGTACTGGTCACGTGACTGATCTTGCACTGATCACGTAATTGATCATGCACTGATCACGTGGCTGATCAAGCACTGACCACGTGGCTATCATGCACTGCTAACGTGGCTGATCATGAAATGATCACGCAGCTACCATGTGCTGGTCACGTGAATGATCATGCACTGATCATGTGGCTGATCATGCACTGATCACGTGACTCATCATGCACTGATCACGTGACTGATCATGCACTGATCACGTGGCTATCATGCACTGATCACTTGGCTGGTCATACACTAATCACGCAGCTACCATGTACTGGTCACGTGACTGATCATGCACTGATGACGTAATTGATCATGCACTGATCATGTGGCTGATCATGCACTGATCACTTGACTGATCATGCACTGATCACGTGACTTATCATGCACTGATCAGGTGCCTACAATGCACTGATCACATGGCTGCTCATACACTGATCACGTACCTGGTCATGCACAGATTACATGACTAATCATGCACTGATAACGTCACAGATCATGCACTGATCACCTGGCTATTATGCACTACTCAGGTGGCTGATCATGCAATGATAATGTAGCTACCATGTACCGGTCACGTGACTGATCATACACCCATCAGGTGACTGATCTTGCACTGATCACGTGGCTATCATGCACTGTTCACGTGGCTGATCATACACTGATCACCGGCCTGGTCATGCACAGATCACGTGACTAATCATGAACTGATCACGTAGCAATCATTCACTGATCACCTGGCTGATCATGCACTGATCACGTGGCTATCATGAAATGATCACGTGGCTATCATGCACTGATCACGTGGCTGATCATGCACTGATCACGTGGCTGATCATACACTGCTCACGTAACTGATCATGCACACATCACGTGGCTATCATGCACTGCTCACGTGGTTCGTCATGGTATGATCACGAAGCTAACATATACTGGTCACGTGACTGATCATTCACAGATCACGTAAATGATCATGCACTGTTCACGTGACTGAACATGTACTGATCACGTGACTGATAATGCACTGATCATGTGGCTGTCATGCACTGCTCACGTGGCTGATCATGCAATGATCACGTAGCAACCATGTACTGGTCACGTGACTGATCATGCACTGATCACGTAATTAATCCTGCACTGATCACCTGACTCATCATGCACTGATCACGTGGCTGATCACACACGTATCACGTGACTGATCATGCACTGATCACGTGGTTATCATGCACTGATCACGTGGCTATCATTCACTGATCACGTGGATATCATGCACGGATTACGTGGCTGATCACACACGTATCACGTGACTGATACTGCACTGATCACGTGGCTATCATGCACTGATCACGTGGCTGATCATGCAATGATCACGTAGCTACCATGTACTGGTCACGTGACTGATCTTGCACTGATCACGTAATTGATCATGCACTGATCACGTGGCTGATCAAGCACTGACCACGTGGCTATCATGCACTGCTAACGTGGCTGATCATGAAATGATCACGCAGCTACCATGTGCTGGTCACGTGAATGATCATGCACTGATCATGTGGCTGATCATGCACTGATCACGTGACTCATCATGCACTGATCACGTGACTGATCATGCACTGATCACGTGGCTATCATGCACTGATCACTTGGCTGGTCATACACTAATCACGCAGCTACCATGTACTGGTCACGTGACTGATCATGCACTGATGACGTAATTGATCATGCACTGATCATGTGGCTGATCATGCACTGATCACTTGACTGATCATGCACTGATCACGTGACTTATCATGCACTGATCAGGTGCCTACAATGCACTGATCACATGGCTGCTCATACACTGATCACGTACCTGGTCATGCACAGATTACATGACTAATCATGCACTGATAACGTCACAGATCATGCACTGATCACCTGGCTATTATGCACTACTCAGGTGGCTGATCATGCAATGATAATGTAGCTACCATGTACCGGTCACGTGACTGATCATACACCCATCAGGTGACTGATCTTGCACTGATCACGTGGCTATCATGCACTGTTCACGTGGCTGATCATACACTGATCACCGGCCTGGTCATGCACAGATCACGTGACTAATCATGAACTGATCACGTAGCAATCATTCACTGATCACCTGGCTGATCATGCACTGATCACGTGGCTATCATGAAATGATCACGTGGCTATCATGCACTGATCACGTGGCTGATCATGCACTGATACCGTGACTGAGCATGGACTGATCACATGGCTATCATGTAGTGATCACGTGACTTAATGGCGCTGACCATGTGACTGATCATGCGCTGATCATGTTTGCTATCATACACTGATCATGTGCCTCTGGAGGCAATAAACAAAGAGCTGATTAGGCATGAATCAAACAGTCAGCAGGCAATAATCATGGAACTCAGCTGTGAGGAATCATGCTGCTCAGCTGGCAATAATCAAGCAGCTGAGCAGGCACGAATTACACAGCACAGCTGGCAATTGTCAAGCAGATGACAGGCAGGAATCATGCAGCTCAGCTGCCAATTGTCAAGCAGATGAGCAGACAGTAATCACGCAGCTCAGCAGGCCCTGATCACGTGACTGAGCATGCACTGTTCACCTGGCTGATCATACACTGATCACGTGATTGATCAAGCATTGATCACTTGGATATCATGCACTGATCACGTGGCTAATCATACACTGTTCACGTGTCTGACCATGCACTGATCACGTGGCTGATCATACACTGCTCACTTAACTGATCATGCAATGATCACGTAGCTACCATGTACTGGTCCTGTGAGTGATCATGCACTGATCACGTAATTGATCATGCACTGATCACGTGGCTGATCATGCAGTGAACACGTGACTCATCATGCACTGATCACGTGACTGATCATGCACTGATCACGTGGCTATCATGCACTGATCACTTGGCTGGTCATACACTAATCACGCAGCTACCATGTACTGGTCACGTGACTGATCATGCACTGATGACGTAATTGATCATGCACTGATCATGTGGCTGATCATGCACTGATCACTTGACTGATCATGCACTGATCACGTGACTTATCATGCACTGATCAGGTGCCTACAATGCACTGATCACATGGCTGCTCATACACTGATCACGTACCTGGTCATGCACAGATTACATGACTAATCATGCACTGATAACGTCACAGATCATGCACTGATCACCTGGCTATTATGCACTACTCAGGTGGCTGATCATGCAATGATAATGTAGCTACCATGTACCGGTCACGTGACTGATCATACACCCATCAGGTGACTGATCTTGCACTGATCACGTGGCTATCATGCACTGTTCACGTGGCTGATCATACACTGATCACCGGCCTGGTCATGCACAGATCACGTGACTAATCATGAACTGATCACGTAGCAATCATTCACTGATCACCTGGCTGATCATGCACTGATCACGTGGCTATCATGAAATGATCACGTGGCTATCATGCACTGATCACGTGGCTGATCATGCACTGATACCGTGACTGAGCATGGACTGATCACATGGCTATCATGTAGTGATCACGTGACTTAATGGCGCTGACCATGTGACTGATCATGCGCTGATCATGTTTGCTATCATACACTGATCATGTGCCTCTGGAGGCAATAAACAAAGAGCTGATTAGGCATGAATCAAACAGTCAGCAGGCAATAATCATGGAACTCAGCTGTGAGGAATCATGCTGCTCAGCTGGCAATAATCAAGCAGCTGAGCAGGCACGAATTACACAGCACAGCTGGCAATTGTCAAGCAGATGACAGGCAGGAATCATGCAGCTCAGCTGCCAATTGTCAAGCAGATGAGCAGACAGTAATCACGCAGCTCAGCAGGCCCTGATCACGTGACTGAGCATGCACTGTTCACCTGGCTGATCATACACTGATCACGTGATTGATCAAGCATTGATCACTTGGATATCATGCACTGATCACGTGGCTAATCATACACTGTTCACGTGTCTGACCATGCACTGATCACGTGGCTGATCATACACTGCTCACTTAACTGATCATGCAATGATCACGTAGCTACCATGTACTGGTCCTGTGAGTGATCATGCACTGATCACGTAATTGATCATGCACTGATCACGTGGCTGATCATGCAGTGAACACGTGACTGATCATGCACTGATCACGTGACTGATCATGCACTGATCAAGTGGCTGATCATGCACTGATCACGTGACTGATCATGCACTGATCACGTGGCTGATCATGAACTGATCACTTGGCTATCATGCACTGCTCACGTGGCTGATCATGCACTGATCACGTGGATGATCACACAGCTATCACGTGACTGATCATGCACTTATCACGTGGCTCTCATGCACTGATCACGTGATTGCGCATGCACTGATCACATAATTGTATGTACTGATCACGTGGCTATCATGCACTGATGACGTGGCTGATCATGCACTGATCATGTGACTCATCATGCACTGATCACGTAGCTATCTTGCACTGATCACTTGGCTGATCATACACTCATCACGGGACTGATCATGCACTGATCATGGCGCTATCATGCATTGATTACATGACTGAACATGCACTGATCACCTGGATGATCATACACTGATCACGTGACTGATCATGCACTGATCATGTGACTGACCATGCACTGATCACGTGACTGATCATGCACTGATGAGTTGGCAATCATGCACTGATTACTTGGCTGATCATACACTGATCACATGACTGATAATGCACTGATCATCTGGCTATCGTGCACTCATTACCTGGCTATCGTGCACTGATCACGTGGTTGATCATACACTGATCTCGTGACTGATCATGCACTGATCACGTGGCTGATCATGCAATGATCACGTAGCTACCATGTACTGGTCACGTGACTGATCATGCACTGATCATGTAATTTATCATGCACTGATCACGTGGCTGATCATGCACTAATCACGTGACTGGTCATGCACTGCTATCGTGGCTCATCATGAAATGATCACGCAGCTATCATGTACTGGTCACGTGACTGATCATGCACTGATCACGTGACTGATCATGCACTGATCACGTGGCTATCATGCACTGATCACTTGGCTGTTCATACTGATCACGTGCCTCGTCATGCACTGATCACGTGGCTGATCATGCACTGATCACGTGGCTATCATGCAGTGATCACGTGGCTATCATGCACAGATCACATGGCTGATCATGCAATGATCACATAGCTACCATATACTGGTCACGTGACTGATCATGCACTATCACGTGGCTGATCATGCACTGATCATGTGACTGATCATGCACTGTTCACGAGACTCATCATGCACTGATCACGTGGATATCATGCACTGATCACGTGTTTGATCATAAACTGTTCACGTGTCTGACCATGCACTGCTCACGTGGCTGATCATACACTGTTCTCCTAACTGATCATGCACTGATCACGTGGATATCATGCATTGTTCACGTGGCTGAACATGTACTGTTCACGTGGCTTACCACACACCTGTCACGTGCCTGATCATGCACTGATCACGTGGCACTCATGCACTGATCACGTGGCTGATCATGCACTGATCACATAATTGATCATGCACTGATCATTTGGCTGATCATGCACTGATCACGTGGCTGATCATACACTGATCAGTTGGCTATCATGCACTGATTACTTGGCTGATCATACACTGATCACGTGACTGATAATGCACTGATCATCTGGCTATCATGCACTCATTACCTGGCTATCGTGCACTGATCACGTGGTTGATCATACACTGGTCCCGAGACTGATCTTGCACTGATTACGTCTGTATCATGCACTGATCACCTGACTGCCCATGCACTGATCACGTGGATAAACATACACTGATCATGTGACAGATCATGCAGTGATCACGCGGCTATCATGCACTGCTCATGTGGCTGATCATGCAATGATCACGTAGCTACCGTGTACTGGTCACGTGAGTGATCATTCACTGATCACGTAATTGATCATACACTGATCAGGTGACTTATCATGCACTGTTCACGTGACTGATCATGCACTGATCACGTGACTGATCATGCACTGATCTCGTTGCTATCATGCACGGTTCACATGGCTGATCATGCAATGTTCACGTAGCTACCATGTACTGGTCACGTGAGTATCATGCACTGATCACGTAATTGATCATGCACTGATCACGTGGCTGATCATACAGTGATCACGTGACTGATCATACACTGATCACGTGGCTGATGATGCACTGATCTCGTTGCTATCATGCACGGTTCACATGGCTGATCATGCAATGATCACGTAGCTACCATGTACTGGTCACGTGACTGATCATGCACTGGTTACGTAATTGATCCTGCACTGATCACGTGGCTCATAATGCACTGATCACATGGCTGATCACACATGTATCACGTGACTGATCATGCACTGATCACGTGGCTCTCATGCACGGATCACGTGGCTCTCATGCACTGATCACGTGGCTATCATGCACTGATCACGTGGCTGATCACCCAATGATCACGTAGCTACCATGTACTGGTCACGTGACTGATCATGCACTGATCACGTAATTGATCCTGCACTGATCACATGGCTCATCACGCACTGATCCGGTGGCTGATCACACATGTATCACGTGACTGATCATGTACAGATCACGTGACTAATCATGAAGTGATCACGTGGCTATCCTGCACTGATCACGTGGCTATCATGCACTGATCACGTGGCTGATCACACACGTGTCACGTGACTGATCATGCACTGATCACGTGGCTATCATGAACTGATCACGTAGCTATCATGCACAGATCACGTGGCTGATCATGCAATGATCACGTAGCTACCGTGCACTGGTCACGTGACTGATCATGCACTGATCAGGTAATTGATCATGCACTGATCACGTGACTGACCATGCACAGATCACGTGACTGAACATGCACTGATCACGTGGCTATCATGCACTGCTCACGTGGCTGATCATGCAATGATCACGCAGCTACCATGTACTGGTCACACGACTGATCATGCCCTGATCACATAATTGATCATGCACGGATCACCTGGCTTATCATGCGTTGATCATGTGACTGATCATCTGCTGATCATGTTTGGTGTCACACACTGATCATGTGCCTCTGGAGGCAATGAACATAGAGCTGAGTAGGCAGGAATCATTCAGCAGGCTATAATCATGGAAATCACCTCTGAGAAATCATGATGCTCAGCTGGCAATAATCAAGTAGATGAGCAGGCAGGAATTACGCAGCACAGGTGGCAATTGTCAAGGAGATGACAGGCAGGAATCGTGCAGCTCAGCTGGAAATTTTAGAGCAGATGAGCAGACAGTAATCACGCATCTCAGCAGGCCCTGATCACGTGACTGAGCATGCACTGTTCACATGGCTGATCAAACACCTATCACGTGACTGATCATGCACTGATCATGTGACTGATCATGCACTGTTCACGTAGCTATCTTGCACTGATCACTTGGCTGATCATACACTCATCACGTGACTGATCGTGCACTGATCACGGCGTAATCATGCATTGACTACATGACTCCACATGCACTGATCACGTGAATGATCATGCACTGATCACGTGACTGACCATGCACTGATCACGTGACTGATCATGCACTGATCACATGGCTGATCATGCACTGATCACATGGCTATCATGCACTGCTCACGTGGCTGATCTGGCAATGATCACGTAGCTACCATGTACAGGTCACGTTACTGATCATGCACTGATCACGTAATTGATCATGCACTGATCATGTGGCTGATAATGCACTGATCACGTGGCTGATCATGCACTGATCACGTGGCTGATCATACACTGATCACGTGACAGGTCATGCACTGATCACGTGACTGATCATGCACTGATCACGTGACTGATCATGCACTGATCACGTGACTGATCATGCACTGATCACGTGGCTATCATGCACTGATCACTTGGCTGGTCATACTGATCACGTGCCTCGTCATGCACTGATCACGTGGCTGATCATGCACTGATCACGTGGCTATCATGCAGTGATCACGTGGCTATCATGCACAGATCACATGGCTGATCATGCAATGATCACATAGCTACCATATACTGGTCACGTGACTGATCATGCACTATCACGTGGCTGATCATGCACTGATCATGTGACTGATCATGCACTGTTCACGAGACTCATCATGCACTGATCACGTGGATATCATGCACTGATCACGTGTTTGATCATACACTGTTCACGTGTCTGACCATGCACTGCTCACGTGGCTGATCATACACTGTTCTCGTAACTGATCATGCACTGATCACGTGGATATCATGCATTGTTCACGTGGCTGAACATGCACTGTTCACGTGGTTTACCACACACCTGTCACGTGCCTGATCATGCACTGATCACGTGGCACTCATGCACTGATCACGTGGCTGATCATGCACTGATCACGTGTTTATCATACGGTGATCACGTGACTGAGAGGCGCTGATCACGTGACTGTGCCGTCAGTGATCACGTGGCTGAGCAGGCACTGATATCGTGACTGAGCATGCACTGATCATGTGCTGGGAGCCGGGGAAGCATTCCACTCTGGACAAAGGTCATGAGGAAGGAGGCTCGGCATATGCAAATGCGGGATCGAGCCTCAGGAGTCCACCCGGATATTCTCGAGCATCTCCCCCCAAAAAAAACCGGAGTCTGCCTACTGTATTGCTTTGTGCTCTCACCTCTGATTTCACTGGGGGCTGTCCCCCACCACCATCTCGCTCTCTCTGTTAAAGAGTTAACTTACAGCTCCAATTCATAAAGTTCCTTGTCATTCTTCCCTTTAACTTCCAGCTGAGTCTCCATCTGGAGCGCGGAACCCACCACGCTTACTAATTATGCGTGGGCTGCTAAGACCCACTCGAGAAGGTGTCTATGGTGAGGCACCTTTCGCTATTCGAGAGGGCGCCTGCGGCCTACGTAAGTGGTGCAAACTTCTTGTCTTGAAGTTTGATTGGTCTTCCACGTAAACCAAGCTACTCAGTCTCTTTTCTCCACCGAATTTTCCTACTGAGCTCTCCTCATACTATTATTCTTGACATCTCTGATTAGCATATAAAGAGTCGCCTAGGCCATCTCTCCTTCGAATACCCTGGATCAGTTGGGGCTGGTCCCCGGCAGGTGGCGACTGAACAGGGACGTCTGGAGGCAATACTCAAAGAGCTGAGCAGACACGAACCACGCAATCAGCAGGCAATAAGCATGGAGCTCAGCAGTGACGAATCATGCTGCTCAACTGGCAATAATTAAGCACGTGACCAGGCAGGAATCACACAGCTCAGCTGGCAATTGTCAAGCAGATGAGCCGGCAGGAATCACGCAGCTCAGCAGGACCTGATCACGTGACTCTGCAGGCACTGATCACGTGGCTGATCAAGTCCAGATCACGTGACTGAGCATGCACTGATCACGTGGCTCTCATGCACTGATGACGTGACTGCGCATGCACTGATGACGTGGCTGATCGGGCACTGATCACATGGCTCATCATGCACTGATCACGTGTTTATCAGGCAATGATCAGTGACTGACAGGCGCTGATCATGGGACTGTGCACGCACTGATCACGTGGCTATCATGCACTGATCACGTGACTGCGCATGCACTGATGACGTGGCTGTTCGGGCACTGATCACGTGTTTATCAGGCAGTGATCAGTGACTGACAGGCGCTGATCAGGGGACTGTGCACGCACTGATCAGGTGGCTGATCAGGAACTGACCACCTGACTGCGCATGCAGTGATCACGTGGCTGGTCGTTCACTGATCACGTGTTTATCATACGGTGATCACGTGACTGAGAGGCGCTGATCACGTGACTGTGCCGTCAGTGATCACGTGGCTGAGCAGGCACTGATATCGTGACTGAGCATGCACTGATCATGTGCCGGGAGCCGGGGAGGCATTCCACTCTGGACAAAGGTCATGAGGAAGGAGGCTCGGCATATGCAAATGCGGGATCGAGCCTCAGGAGTCCACCCGGATATTCTCGAGCATCTCCCCCCAAAAAAAACCGGAGTCTGCCTACTGTATTGCTTTGTGCTCTCACCTCTGATTTCACTGGGGGCTGTCCACCATCACCATCTCGCTCTCTCTGTCAAAGAGTTAACTTACAGCTCCAATTCATAAAGTTCCTTGTCATTCTTCCCTTTAACTTCCAGCTGAGTCTCCATCTGGAGCGCGGAACCCACCACGCTTACTAATTTTGCCTGGGCTGCTAAGACCCACTCGAGAAGGTGTCTAGGGTGAGGCACCTTTCGCTATTCGAGAGGGCGCCTGCGGCCTACGTATGTGGTGCAAACTTCTTGTCTTGAAGTTTGATTGGTCTTCCGCGTACACCAAGCTACTCAGTCTCTTTTCTCCACCGAATTTTCCTACTGAGCTCTCCTCATACTATTATTCTTGACATCTCTGATTAGCATATAAATAGTCGCCTAGGCCATCTCTCCTTCGAATACCCTGGATCAGTTGGGGCTGGTCCCCGGCAGGTGGCGACCGAACAGGGACCTCAGGAGGCAATACTCAAAGAGCTGAGCAGACACGAACCACGCAATCAGCAGGCAATAAGCATGGAGCTCAGCAGTGACGAATCATGCTGCTCAACTGGCAATAATCAAGCACGTGACCAGGCAGGAATCACGCAGCTCAGCTGGCAATTGTCAAGCAGATGAGCCGGCAGGAATCACGCAGCTCAGCAGGCCCTGATCACGTGACTCTGCAGGCACTGATCACGTGGCTGGTCAAGTCCAGATCACGTGACTGAGCATGCACTGATCACGTGGCTCTCATGCACTGATGACGTGGCTGATCGGGCACTGATCACATGGCTCATCATGCACTGATCACGTGTTTATCAGGCAATGATCAGTGACTGACAGGCGCTGATCATGGGACTGTGCACGCACTGATCACGTGGCTATCATGCACTGATGACGTGACTGCGCATGCACTGATGACGTGGCTGTTCGGGCACTGATCACGTGTTTATCAGGCAGTGATCAGTGACTGACAGGCGCTGATCAGGGGACTGTGCACGCACTGATCAAGTGGCTGATCAGGAACTGACCACCTGACTGCGCATGCAGTGATCACATGGCTGGCCGTTCACTGATCACGTGTTTATCATACGGTGATCACGTGACTGAGAGGCGCTGATCACGTGACTGTGCCGTCAGTGATCACGTGGCTGAGCAGGCACTGATCACGTGGCTATCATGAACTGATCACGTAGCTATCATGCACTGATCACGTGGCTGATCATGCAATGATCACGTAGCTACCGTGCACTGGTCACGTGACTGATCATGCACTGATCACGTGACTGATCATGCACAGATCACGTGACTGAACATGCACTGATCACGTGGCTATCATGCACTGCTCACGTGGCTGATCATGCAATGATCACGCAGCTACCATGTACTGGTCACACGACTGATCATGCACTGATCACATAATTGATCATGCACGGATCACCTGGCTTATCATGCATTGATCATGTGACTGATCATCTGCTGATCATGTTTGGTGTCACACACTGATCATGTGCCTCTGGAGGCAATGAACATAGAGCTGAGTAGGCAGGAATCATTCAGCAGGCTATAATCATGGAAATCACCTCTGAGAAATCATGATGCTCAGCTGGCAATAATCAAGTAGATGAGCAGGCAGGAATTACGCAGCACAGGTGGCAATTGTCAAGGAGATGACAGGCAGGAATCGTGCAGCTCAGCTGGAAATTTTAGAGCAGATGAGCAGACAGTAATCACGCATCTCAGCAGGCCCTGATCACGTGACTGAGCATGCACTGTTCACATGGCTGATCAAACACCTATCACGTAGCTGATCACACACTTATCACGTGACTGATCATGAAATGATCATGTGACTGATCATGCACTGATCACTTGGCTGATCATACACTCATCACGTGACTGATCGTGCACTGATCACGGCGTTATCATGCATTGACTACATGACTCCACATGCACTGATCACGTGAATGATCATGCACTGATCACGTGACTGACCATGCACTGATCACGTGACTGATCATGCACTGATCACATGGCTGATCATGCACTGATCACGTGGCTATCATGCACTGCTCACGTGGCTGATCTGGCAATGATCACGTAGCTACCATGTACTGGTCACGTTACTGATCATGCACTGATCACGTAATTGATCATGCACTGATCATGTGGCTGATAATGCACTGATCACGTGGCTGATCATGCACTGATCACGTGGCTGATCATACACTGATCACGTGACAGATCATGCACTGATCACGTGACTGATCATGCACTGATCACGTGACTGATCATGCACTGATCACGTGACTGATCATGCACTGATCACGTGGCTATCATGCACTGATCACTTGGCTGGTCATACTGATCACGTGCCTCGTCATGCACTGATCACGTGGCTATCATGCACTGATCACTTGGCTGGTCATACTGATCACGTGCCTCGTCATGCACTGATCACGTGGCTGATCATGCACAGATCACATGGCTGATCATGCAATGATCACATAGCTACCATATACTGGTCACGTGACTGATCATGCACTATCACGTGGCTCATCATGCACTGATCATGTGACTGATCATGCACTGTTCACGAGACTCATCATGCACTGATCACGTGGATATCATGCACTGATCACGTGTTTGATCATACACTGTTCACGTGTCTGACCATGCACTGCTCACGTGGCTGATCATACACTGTTCTCGTAACTGATCATGCACTGATCACGTGGATATCATGCATTGTTCACGTGGCTGAACATGCACTGTTCACGTGGCTTACCACACACCTGTCACGTGCCTGATCATGCACTGATCACGTGGCACTCATGCACTGATCACGTGGCTGATCATGCACTGATCACATAATTGAACATGCACTGATCATTTGGCTGATCATGCACTGATCACGTGGCTGATCATACACTGATCAGTTGGCTATCATGCACTGATTACTTGGCTGATCATACACTGATCACGTGACTGATAATGCACTGATCATCTGGCTATCATGCACTCATTACCTGGCTATCGTGCACTGATCACGTGGTTGATCATACACTGGTCCCAAGACTGATCTTGCACTGATTACGTGGCTGATCATGCACTAATCACGTGACTGGTCATGCACTGCTATCGTGGATAAACATACACTGATCATGTGACAGATCATGCAGTGATCAGGCGGCTATCATGCACTGCTCACGTGGCTGATCATGCAATGATCACGTAGCTACCGTGTACTGGTCACGTGTGTGATCATCACTGATCACGTAATTGATCATACACTGATCACGTGACTGATAATGCACTGATCATCTGGCTATCATGCACTCATTACCTGGCTATCGTGCACTGATCACGTGGTTGATCATACACTGATCATGTGACAGATCATGCAGTGATCACGCGGCTATCATGCACTGCTCACGTGGCTGATCATGCAATGATCACGTAGCTACCGTGTACTGGTCACGTGAGTGATCATGCACTGATCACGTAATTGATCATACCCTGATCAGGTGACTTATCATGCACTGTTCACGTGACTGATCATGCACTGATCACGTGACTGATCATGCACTGATCTCGTTGGTATCATGCATGGTTCACATGGCTGATCATGCAATGTTCACGTAGCTACCATGTACTGATCACCTGAGTATCATGCACTGATTACGTAATTGATCATGCACTGATCACGTGGCTGATCATACAGTGATCACGTGACTGATCATACACTGATCACGTGGCTGATGATGCACTGATCTCCTTGCTATCATGCACGGTTCACATGGCTGATCATGCAATGATCACGTAGCTACCATGTACTGGTCACGTGACTGATCATGCACTGGTCACGTAATTGATCCTGCACTGATCACGTGGCTCATAATGCACTGATCACATGGCTGATCACACATGTATCACGTAACTGATCATGCACTGATCACGTGGCTCTCATGCACGGATCACGTGGCTCTCATGCACTGATCACGTGGCTATCATGCACTGATCACGTGACTGCACATGCACTGATGACGTGGCTGTTCGGGCACTGATCACGTGTTTATCAGGCAGTGATCAGTGACTGACAGGCGCTGATCATGGGACTGTGCACGCACTGATCACGTGGCTATCATGCACTGATCACGTGACTGCGCATGCACTGATGACGTGGCTGATCGGGCACTGATCACATGGCTCATCATGCACTGATCACGTGTTTATCAGGCAATGATCAGTGACTGACAGGCGCTGATCATGGGACTGTGCACGCACTGATCACGTGGCTATCATGCACTGATCACGTGACTGCGCATGCACTGATGACGTGGCTGATCGGGCACTGATCACATGGCTCATCATGCACTGATCACGTGTTTATCAGGCAATGATCAGTGACTGACAGGCGCTGATCATGGGACTGTGCACGCACTGATCACGTGGCTATCATGCACTGATCACGTGACTGCGCATGCACTGATGATGTGGCTGTTCGGGCACTGATCACGTGTTTATCAGGCAGTGATCAGTGACTGACAGGCGGTGATCAGGGGACTGTGCACGCACTGATCAGGTGGCTGATCAGGAACTGACCACCTGACCGCGCATGCAGTGATCACATGGCTGGTCGTTCACTGATCACGTGTTTATCATACGGTGATCACGTGACTGAGAGGCGCTGATCACGTGACTGTGCCGTCAGTGATCACGTGGCTGAGTAGGCACTGATATCGTGACTGAGCATGCACTGATCATGTGCCGGGAGCCGGGGAGGCATTCCACTCTGGACAAAGGTCATGAGGAAGGAGGCTCGGCATATGCAAATGGGGGATCGAGCCTCAGGAGTCCACCCGGATATTCTCGAGCATCTCCCCCCAAAAAAAACCGGAGTCTGCCTACTGTATTGCTTTGTGCTCTCACCTCTGATTTCACTGGGGGCTGTCCCCCACCACCATCTCGCTCTCTCTGTCAAAGAGTTAACTTACAGCTCCAATTCATAAAGTTCCTTGTCATTCTTCCCTTTAACTTCCAGCTGAGTCTCCATCTGGAGCGCGGAACCCACCACGCTTACTAATTATGCCTGGGCTGCTAAGACCCACTCGAGAAGGTGTCTAGGGTGAGGCACCTTTCGCTATTCGAGAGGGCGCCTGCGGCCTACGTAAGTGGTGCAAACTTCTTGTCTTGAAGTTTGATTGGTCTTCCGCGTAAACCAAGCTACTCAGTCTCTTTTCTCCACCGAATTTTCCTACTGAGCTCTCCTCATACTCTTATTCTTGACATCTCTGATTAGCATATATATAGTCGCCTAGGACATCTCTCCTTCGAATACCCAGGATCAGTTGGGCCTGGTCCCCGGCAGGTGGCGACCGAACAGGGACCTCAGGAGGCAATACTCAAAGAGCTGAGCAGACACGAACCACGCAATCAGCAGGCAATAAGCATGGAGCTCAGCAGTGACGAATCATGCTGCTCAACTGGCAATAATCAAGCACGTGACCAGGCAGGAATCACGCAGCTCAGCTGGCAATTGTCAAGCAGATGAGCCGGCAGGAATCACGCAGCTCAGCAGGCCCTGATCACGTGACTCTGCAGGCACTGATCACGTGGCTGATCAAGTCCAGATCACGTGACTGAGCATGCACTGATCACGTGGCTCTCATGCACTGATGACGTGACTGCGCATGCACTGATGACGTGGCTGATCGGGCACTGATCACATGGCTCATCATGCACTGATCACGTGTTTATCAGGCAATGATCAGTGACTGACAGGCGCTGATCATGGGACTGTGCACGCACTGATCACGTGGCTATCATGCACTGATCACGTGACTGCGCATGCACTGATGACGTGGCTGTTCGGGCACTGATCACGTGTTTATCAGGCAGTGATCAGTGACTGACAGGCGCTGATCAGGGGACTGTGCACGCACTGATCAGGTGGCTGATCAGGAACTGACCACCTGACTGCGCATGCAGTGATCACGTGGCTGGTCGTTCACTGGTCACGTGTTTATCATCCGGTGATCACGTGACTGAGAGGCGCTGATCACGTGACTGTGCCGTCAGTGATCACGTGGCTGAGCAGGCACTGATATCGTGACTGAGCATGCACTGATCATGTGCCGGGAGCCGGGGAGGCATTCCACTCTGGACAAAGGTCATGAGGAAGGAGGCTCGGCATATGCAAATGGGGGATCGAGCCTCTGGAGTCCACCCGGATATTCTCGAGCATCTCCCCCCCAGAAAAACCGGAGTCTGCCTACTGTATTGCTTTGTGCTCTCACCTCTGATTTCACTGGGGGCTGTCCCCCACCACCATCTCGCTCTCTCTGTCAAAGAGTTAACTTACAGCTCCAATTCATCAAGTTCCTTGTCATTCTTCCCTTTAACTTCCAGCTGAGTCTCCATCTGGAGCGCGGAACCCACCACGCTTACTAATTATGCCTGGGCTGCTAAGACCCACTCGAGAAGGTGTCTAGGGTGAGGCACCTTTCGCTATTCGAGAGGGAGCCTGTGGCCTACGTAAGTGGTGCAAACTTCTTGTCTTGAAGTTTGATTGGTCTTCCGCGTAAACCAAGCTACTCAGTCTCTTTTCTCCACCGAATTTTCCTACTGAGCTCTCCTCATACTCTTATTCTTGACATCTCTGATTAGCATATAAAGTGTCGCCTAGGCCATCTCTCCTTCGAATACCCTGGATCAGTTGGGGCTGGTCCCCGGCAGGTGGCGACCGAACAGGGACCTCAGGAGGCAATACTCAAAGAGCTGAGCAGACACGAACCACGCAATCAGCAGGCAATAAGCATGGAGCTCAGCAGTGACGAATCATGCTGCTCAACTGGCAATAATCAAGCACGTGACCAGGCAGGAATCACGCAGCTCAGCTGGCAATTGTCAAGCAGATGAGCCGGCAGGAATCACGCAGCTCAGCAGGCCCTGATCACGTGACTCTGCAGGCACTGATCACGTGGCTGATCAAGTCCAGATCACGTGACTGAGCATGCACTGATCACGTGGCTCTCATGCACTGATGACGTGACTGCGCATGCACTGATGACGTGGCTGATCGGGCACTGATCACATGGCTCATCATGCACTGATCACGTGTTTATCAGGCAATGATCAGTGACTGACAGGCGCTGATCATGGGACTGTGTACGCACTGATCACGTGGCTATCATGCACTGATCACGTGACTGCGCATGCACTGATGACGTGGCTGTTCGGGCACTGATCACGTGTTTATCAGGCAGTGATCAGTGACTGACAGGCACTGATCAGGGGACTGTGCACGCACTGATCAGGTGGCTGATCAGGAACTGACCACTTGACCGTGCATGCAGTGATCACATTGCTGGTCGTTCACTGATCACGTGTTTATCATCCGGTGATCACGTGACTGAGAGGCGCTGATCACGTGACTGTGCCGTCAGTGATCACGTGGCTGAGCAGGCACTGATATCGTGACTGAGCATGCACTGATCATGTGCCGGGAGCCGGGGAGGCATTCCACTCTGGACAAAGGTCATGGGGAAGGAGGCTCGGCATTCGCAAATGCGGGATCGAGCTTCTGGAGTCCACCCGGATATTCTCGAGCATTTCCCCCCAGAAAAACCGGAGTCTGCCTACTGTATTGCTTTGTGCTCTCACCTCTGATTTCACTGGGGGCTGTCCCCCACCACCAGCTCGCTCTCTCTGTCAAAGAGTTAACTTACAGCTCCAATTCATAAAGTTCTTTGTCATTCTTCCCTTTAACTTCCAGCTGAGTCTCCATCTGGAGCCCGGAACCCACCACGCTTACTAATTATGCCGGGGCTGCTAAGACCCACTCGAGAAGGTGTCTAGGGTGAGGCACCTTTCGCTATTCGAGAGGGCGCCTGCGGCCTACGTAAGTGGTGCAAACTAATTGTCTTGAAGTTTGATTGGTCTTCCGCGTAAACCAAGCTACTCAGTCTCTTTTCTCCACCGAATTTTCCTACTGAGCTCTCCTCATACTATTATTCTTGACATCTCTGATTAGCATATAAAGAGTCACCTAGGCCATCTCTCCTTCGAATACCCTGGATCAGTTGGGGCTGGTCCCCGGCAGGTGGCGACCGAACAGGGACCTCAGGAGGCAATACTCAAAGAGCTGAGCAGACATGAACCACGCAATCAGCAGGCAATAAGCATGGAGCTCAGCAGTGACGAATCATGCTGCTCAACTGGCAATAATCAAGCACGTGACCAGGCAGGAATCACGCAGCTCAGCTGGCAATTGTCAAGCAGATGAGCCGGCAGGAATCACGCAGCTCAGCAGGCCCTGATCACGTGACTCTGCAGGCACTGATCACGTGGCTGATCAAGTCCAGATCACGTGACAGAGCATGCACTGATCACGTGGCTCTCATGCACTGATGACGTGACTGCCCATGCACTGATGACGTGGCTGATCGGGCACTGATCACATGGCTCATCATGCACTGATCACGTGTTTATCAGGCAATGATCAGTGACTGACAGGCGCTGATCATGGGACTGTGCCCGCAATGATCACGTGGCTATCATGCACTGATGAAGTGACTGCACATGCACTGATGACGTGGCTGATCGGGCACTGATCACATGGCTCATCATGCACTGATCACGTGTTTATCAGGCAATGATCAGTGACTGACAGGCGCTGATCATGGGACTGTGCACGCACTGATCACGTGGCTATCATGCACTGATCACGTGACTGCGCATGCACTGATGATGTGGCTGTTCGGGCACTGATCACGTGTTTATCAGGCAGTGATCAGTGACTGACAGGCGGTGATCAGGGGACTGTGCACGCACTGATCAGGTGGCTGATCAGGAACTGACCACCTGACCGCGCATGCAGTGATCACGTGGCTGGTCGTTCACTGATCACGTGTTTATCATACGGTGATCACGTGACTGAGAGGCGCTGATCACGTGACTGTGCCGTCAGTGATCACGTGGCTGAGTAGGCACTGATATCGTGACTGAGCATGCACTGATCATGTGCCGGGAGCCGGGGAGGCATTCCACTCTGGACAAAGGTCATGAGGAAGGAGGCTCGGCATACGCAAATGGGGGATCGAGCCTCAGGAGTCCACCCGGATATTCTCGAGCATCTCCCCCCAAAAAAACCGGAGTCTGCCTACTGTATTGCTTTGTGCTCTCACCTCTGATTTCACTGGGGGCTGTCCCCCACCACCATCTCGCTCTCTCTGTCAAAGAGTTAACTTACAGCTCCAATTCATAAAGTTCCTTGTCATTCTTCCCTTTAACTTCCAGCTGAGTCTCCATCTGGAGCGCGGAACCCACCACGCTTACTAATTATGCCTGGGCTGCTAAGACCCACTCGAGAAGGTGTCTAGGGTGAGGCACCTTTCGCTATTCGAGAGGGCGCCTGCGGCCTACGTAAGTGGTGCAAACTTCTTGTCTTGAAGTTTGATTGGTCTTCCGCGTAAACCAAGCTACTCAGTCTCTTTTCTCCACCGAATTTTCCTACTGAGCTCTCCTCATACTCTTATTCTTGACATCTCTGATTAGCATATATATAGTCGCCTAGGCCATCTCTCCTTCGAATACCCAGGATCAGTTGGAGCTGGTCCCCGGCAGGTGGCGACCGAACAGGGACCTCAGGAGGCAATACTCAAAGAGCTGAGCAGACACGAACCACGCAATCAGCAGGCAATAAGCATGGAGCTCAGCAGTGACGAATCATGCTGCTCAACTGGCAATAATCAAGCACGTGACCAGGCAGGAATCACGCAGCTCAGCTGGCAATTGTCAAGCAGATGAGCCGGCAGGAATCACGCAGCTCAGCAGGCCCTGATCACGTGACTCTGCAGGCACTGATCACGTGGCTGATCAAGTCCAGATCACGTGACTGAGCATGCACTGATCACGTGGCTATCATGCACTGATGACGTGACTGCGCATGCACTGATGACGTGGCTGATCGGGCACTGATCACATGGCTCATCATGCACTGATCACGTGTTTATCAGGCAATGATCAGTGACTGACAGGCGCTGATCATGGGACTGTGCACGCACTGATCACGTGGCTATCATGCACTGATCACGTGACTGCGCATGCACTGATGACGTGGCTGTTCGGGCACTGATCACGTGTTTATCAGGCAGTGATCAGTGACTGACAGGCGCTGATCAGGGGACTGTGCACGCACTGATCAGGTGGCTGATCAGGAACTGACCACCTGACTGCGCATGCAGTGATCACGTGGCTGGTCGTTCACTGGTCACGTGTTTATCATACGGTGATCACGTGACTGAGAGGCGCTGATCACGTGACTGTGCCGTCAGTGATCACGTGGCTGAGCAGGCACTGATATCGTGACTGAGCATGCACTGATCATGTGCCGGGAGCCGGGGAGGCATTCCACTCTGGACAAAGGTCATGAGGAAGGAGGCTCGGCATATGCAAATGCGGGATCGAGCCTCTGGAGTCCACCCGGATATTCTCGAGCATCTCCCCCCAAAAAACCGGAGTCTGCCTACTGTATTGCTTTGTGCTCTCACCTCTGATTTCACTGGGGGCTGTCCCCCACCACCATCTCGCTCTCTCTGTCAAAGAGTTAACTTACAGCTCCAATTCTTAAAGTTCCTTGTCATTCTTCCCTTTAACTTCCAGCTGAGTCTCCATCTGGAGCGCGGAACCCACCACGCTTACTAATTATGCCTGGGCTGCTAAGACCCACTCGAGAAGGTGTCTAGGGTGAGGCACCTTTCGCTATTCGAGAGGGAGCCTGCGGCCTACGTATGTGGTGCAAACTTCTTGTCTTGAAGTTTGATTGGTCTTCCGCGTAAACCAAGCTACTCAGTCTTTTTTCTCCACCGAATTTTCCTACTGAGCTCTCCTCATACTCTTATTCTTGACATCTCTGATTAGCATATAAATTGTCGCCTAGGCCATCTCTCCTTCGAATACCCTGGATCAGTTGGGGCTGGTCCCCGGCAGGTGGCGACCGAACAGGGACCTCAGGAGGCAATACTCAAAGAGCTGAGCAGACACGAACCACGCAATCAGCAGGCAATAAGCATGGAGCTCAGCAGTGACGAATCATGCTTCTCAACTGGCAATAATCAAGCACGTGACCAGGCAGGAATCACGCAGCTCAGCTGGCAATTGTCAAGCAGATGAGCCGGCAGGAATCACGCAGCTCAGCAGGCCCTGATCACGTGACTCTGCAGGCACTGATCACGTGGCTGATCAAGTCCAGATCACGTGACTGAGCATGCACTGATCACGTGGCTATCATGCACTGATGACGTGACTGCGCATGCACTGATGACGTGGCTGATCGGGCACTGATCACATGGCTCATCATGCACTGATCACGTGTTTATCAGGCAATGATCAGTGACTGACAGGCGCTGATCATGGGACTGTGTACGCACTGATCACGTGGCTATCATGCACTGATCACGTGACTGCGCATGCACTGATGACGTGGCTGTTCGGGCACTGATCACGTGTTTATCAGGCAGTGATCAGTGACTGACAGGCGCTGATCAGGGGACTGTGCACGCACTGATCAGGTGGCTGATCAGGAACTGACCACCTGACCGTGCATGCAGTGATCACGTTGCTGGTCGTTCACTGATCACGTGTTTATCATCCGGTGATCACGTGACTGAGAGGCGCTGATCACGTGACTGTGCCGTCAGTGATCACGTGGCTGAGCAGGCACTGATATCGTGACTGAGCATGCACTGATCATGTGCCGGGAGCCGGGGAGGCATTCCACTCTGGACAAAGGTCATGGGGAAGGAGGCTCGGCATACGCAAATGCGGGATCGAGCTTCAGGAGTCCACCCGGATATTCTCGAGCATCTCCCCCAGAAAAACCGGAGTCTGCCTACTGTATTGCTTTGTGCTCTCACCTCTGATTTCACTGGGGGCTGTCCCCCACCACCATCTCGCTCTCTCTGTCAAAGAGTTAACTTACAGCTCCAATTCATAAAGTTCCTTGTCATTCTTCCCTTTAACTTCCAGCTGAGTCTCCATCTGGAGCGCGGAACCCACCACGCTTACTAATTATGCCGGGGCTGCTAAGACCCACTCGAGAAGGTGTCTAGGGTGAGGCACCTTTCGCTATTCGAGAGGGCGCCTGCGGCCTACGTAAGTGGTGCAAACTTATTGTCTTGAAGTTTGATTGATCTTCCGCGTAAACCAAGCTACTCAGTCTCTTTTCTCCACCGAATTTTCCTACTGAGCTCTCCTCATACTATTATTCTTGACATCTCTGATTAGCATATAAAGAGTCGCCTAGGCCATCTCTCCTTCGAATACCCTGGATCAGTTGGGGCTGGTCCCCGGCAGGTGGCGACCGAACAGGGACCTCAGGAGGCAATACTCATAGAGCTGAGCAGACATGAACCACGCAATCAGCAGGCAATAAGCATGGAGCTCAGCAGTGACGAATCATGCTGCTCAACTGGCAATAATCAAGCACGTGACCAGGCAGGAATCACGCAGCTCAGCTGGCAATTGTCAAGCAGATGAGCCGGCAGGAATCACGCAGCTCAGCAGGCCCTGATCACGTGACTCTGCAGGCACTGATCACGTGGCTGATCAAGTCCAGATCACGTGACAGAGCATGCACTGATCACGTGGCTCTCATGCACTGATGACGTGACTGCCCATGCATTGATGACGTGGCTGATCGGGCACTGATCACATGGCTCATCATGCACTGATCACGTGTTTATCAGGCAATGATCAGTGACTGACAGGCGCTGATCATGGGACTGTGCACGCACTGATCACGTGGCTATCATGCACTGATCACGTGACTGCGCATGCACTGATGACGTGGCTGTTCGGGCACTGATCACGTGTTTATCAGGCAGTGATCAGTGACTGACAGGCGCTGATCAGGGGACTGTGCACGCACTGATCAGGTGGCTGATCAGGAACTGACCACCTGACTGCGCATGCAGTGATCACGTGGCTGGTCGTTCACTGATCACGTGTTTATCATACGGTGATCACGTGACTCAGAGGCGCTGATCACGTGACTGTGCCGTCAGTGATCACGTGGCTGAGCAGGCACTGATATCGTGACTGAGCATGCACTGATCATGTGCCGGGAGCCGGGGAGGCATTCCACTCTGGACAAAGGTCATGAGGAAGGAGGCTCGGCATACGCAAATGGGGGATCGAGCCTCAGGAGTCCACCCGGATATTCTCGAGCATCTCCCCCCAAAAAAACCGGAGTCTGCCTACTGTATTGCTTTGTGCTCTCACCTCTGATTTCACTGGGGGCTGTCCCCCACCACCATCTCGCTCTCTCTGTCAAAGAGTTAACTTACAGCTCCAATTCATAAAGTTCCTTGTCATTCTTCCCTTTAACTTCCAGCTGAGTCTCCATCTGGAGCCCGGAACCCACCACGCTTACTAATTATGCCTGGGCTGCTAAGACCCACTCGAGAAGGTGTCTAGGGTGAGGCACCTTTCGCTATTCGAGAGGGCGCCTGCGGCCTACGTAAGTGGTGCAAACTTCTTGTCTTGAAGTTTGATTGGTCTTCCGCGTAAACCAAGCTACTCAGTCTCTTTTCTCCACCGAATTTTCCTACTGAGCTCTCCTCATACTCTTATTCTTGACATCTCTGATTAGCATATATATAGTCGCCTAGGCCATCTCTCCTTCGAATACCCAGGATCAGTTGGGGCTGGTCCCCGGCAGGTGGCGACCGAACAGGGACCTCAGGAGGCAATACTCAAAGAGCTGAGCAGACACGAATCACGCAATCAGCAGGCAATAAGCATGGAGCTCAGCAGTGACAAATCATGCTGCTCAACTGGCAATAATCAAGCACGTGACCAGGCAGGAATCACGCAGCTCAGCTGGCAATTGTCAAGCAGATGAGCCGGCAGGAATCACGCAGCTCAGCAGGCCCTGATCACGTGACTCTGAAGGCACTGATCACGTGGCTGATCAAGTCCAGATCACGTGACTGAGCATGCACTGATCACGTGGCTATCATGCACTGATGACGTGACTGCGCATGCACTGATGACGTGGCTGATCGGGCACTGATCACATGGCTCATCATGCACTGATCACGTGTTTATCAGGCAATGATCAGTGACTGACAGGCGCTGATCATGGGACTGTGCACGCACTGATCACGTGGCTATCATGCACTGATCACGTGACTGTGCATGCACTGATGACGTGGCTGTTCGGGCACTGATCACGTGTTTATCAGGCAGTGATCAGTGACTGACAGGCGCTGATCAGGGGACTGTGCACGCACTGATCAGGTGGCTGAACAGGAACTGACCACCTGACTGCGCATGCAGTGATCACGTGGCTGGTCGTTCACTGATCACGTGTTTATCATACGGTGATCACGTGACTGAGAGGCGCTGATCACGTGACTGTGCCGTCAGTGATCACGTGGCTGAGCAGGCACTGATATCGTGACTGAGCATGCACTGATCATGTGCCGGGAGCCGGGGAGGCATTCCACTCTGGACAAAGGTCATGAGGAAGGAGGCTCGGCATATGCAAATGCGGGATCGAGCCTCTGGAGTCCACCCGGATATTCTCGAGCATCTCCCCCCAAAAAACCGGAGTCTGCCTACTGTATTGCTTTGTGCTCTCACCTCTGATTTCACTGGGGGCTGTCCCCCACCACCATCTCGCTCTCTCTGTCAAAGAGTTAACTTACAGCTCCAATTCATAAAGTTCCTTGTCATTCTTCCCTTTAACTTCCAGCTGAGTCTCCATCTGGAGCGCGGAACCCACCACGCTTACTAATTATGCCTGGGCTGCTAAGACCCACTCGAGAAGGTGTCTAGGGTGAGGCACCTTTCGCTATTCGAGAGGGCGCCTGTGGCCTACGTAAGTGGTGCAAACTTCTTGTCTTGAAGTTTGATTGGTCTTCCGCATAAACCAAGCTACTCAGTCTCTTTTCTCCACCGAATTTTCCTACTGAGCTCTCCTCATACTCTTATTCTTGACATCTCTGATTAGCATATAAAGAGTCGCCTAGGCCATCTCTCCTTCGAATACCCTGGATCAGTTGGGGCTGGTCCCCGGCAGGTGGCGACCGAACAGGGACCTCAGGAGGCAATACTCAAAGAGCTGAGCAGACACGAACCACGCAATCAGCAGGCAATAAGCATGGAGCTCAGCAGTGACGAATCATGCTGCTCAACTGGCAATAATCAAGCACGTGACCAGGCAGGAATCACGCAGCTCAGCTGGCAATTGTCAAGCAGATGAGCCGGCAGGAATCACGCAGCTCAGCAGGCCCTGATCACGTGACTCTGCAGGCACTGATCACGTGGCTGATCAAGTCCAGATCACGTGACTGAGCATGCACTGATCACGTGGCTCTCATGCACTGATGACGTGACTGCGCATGCACTGATGACGTGGCTGATCGGGCACTGATCACATGGCTCATCATGCACTGATCACGTGTTTATCAGGCAATG
The DNA here is from genome assembly GCF_032452875.1 of Bos javanicus. Lineage (NCBI taxonomy): Eukaryota > Metazoa > Chordata > Mammalia > Artiodactyla > Bovidae > Bos > Bos javanicus. Next base: position 354,085 of record NW_026893772.1, read on the forward strand.
ATCAGTGACTGACAGGCGCTGATCATGGGACTGTGTACGCACTGATCACGTGGCTATCATGCACTGATCACGTGACTGCGCATGCACTGATGACGTGGCTGTTCGGGCACTGATCACGTGTTTATCAGGCAGTGATCAGTGACTGACAGGCGCTGATCAGGGGACTGTGCACGCACTGATCAGGTGGCTGATCAGGAACAGACCACCTGACCGTGCATGCAGTGATCACATTGCTGGTCGTTCAATGATCACGTGTTTATCATACGGTGATCACGTGACTGAGAGGCGCTGATCACGTGACTGTGCCGTCAGTGATCACGTGGATGAGCAGGCACTGATATCGTGACTGAGCATGCACTGATCATGTGCCGGGAGCCGGGGAGGCATTCCACTCTGGACAAAGGTCATGAGGAAGGAGGCTCGGCATACGCAAATTCGGGATCGAGCCTCAGGAGTCCACCCGGATATTCTCGAGCATCTCCCCCAAAAAAACCGGAGTCTGCCTACTGTATTGCTTTGTGCTCTCACCTCTGATTTCACTGGGGGCTGCCCCCCACCACCATCTCGCTCTCTCTGTCAAAGAGTTAACTTACAGCTCCAATTCATCAAGTTCCTTGTCATTCTTCCCTTTAACTTCCAGCTGAGTCTCCATCTGGAGCGCGGAACCCACCACGCTTACTAATTATGCCTGGGCTGCTAAGACCCACTCGAGAAGGTGTCTAGGGTGAGGCACCTTTCGCTATTCGAGAGGGCGCCTGTGGCCTACGTAAGTGGTGCAAACTTCTTGTCTTGAAGTTTGATTGGTCTTCCTCGTAAACCAAGCTACTCAGTCTCTTTTCTCCACCGAATTTTCCTACTGAGCTCTCCTCATACTATTATTCTTGACATCTCTGATTAGCATATAAAGAGTCGCCTAGGCCATCTCTCCTTCGAATACCCAGGATCAGTTGGGGCTGGTCCCCGGCAGGTGGCGACCGAACAGGGACCTCAGGAGGCAATACTCAAAGAGCTGAGCAGACACGAACCAAGCAATCAGCAGGCAATAAGCATGGAGCTCAGCAGTGACGAATCATGCTGCTCAACTGGCAATAATCAAGCACGTGACCAGGCAGGAATCACGCAGCTCAGCTGGCAATTGTCAAGCAGATGAGCCGGCAGGAATCACGCAGCTCAGCAGGCCCTGATCACGTGACTCTGCAGGCACTGATCACGTGGCTGATCAAGTCCAGATCACGTGACTGAGCATGCACTGATCACGTGGCTCTCATGCACTGATGACGTGACTGCGCATGCACTGATGACGTGGCTGATCGGGCACTGATCACATGGCTCATCATGCACTGATCACGTGTTTATCAGGCAATGATCAGTGACTGACAGGCGCTGATCATGCGACTGTGCACGCACTGATCACGTGGCTATCATGCACTGATCACGTGACTGCGCATGCACTGATGACGTGGCTGTTCGGGCACTGATCACGTGTTTATCAGGCAGTGATCAGTGACTGACAGGCGCTGATCAGGGGACTGTGCACGCACTGATCAGGTGGCTGATCAGGAACAGACCACCTGACCGTGCATGCAGTGATCACATTGCTGGTCGTTCAATGATCACGTGTTTATCATACGGTGATCACGTGACTGAGAGGCGCTGATCACGTGACTGTGCCGTCAGTGATCACGTGGATGAGCAGGCACTGATATCGTGACTGAGCATGCACTGATCATGTGCCGGGAGCCGGGGAGGCATTCCACTCTGGACAAAGGTCATGAGGAAGGAGGCTCGGCATACGCAAATTCGGGATCCAGCCTCAGGAGTCCACCCGGATATTCTCCAGCATCTCCCCCCCAGAAAAACCGGAGTCTGCCTACTGTATTGCTTTGTGCTCTCACCTCTGATTTCACTGGGGGCTGCCCCCCACCACCATCTCGCTCTCTCTGTCAAAGAGTTAACTTACAGCTCCAATTCATCAAGTTCCTTGTCATTCTTCCCTTTAACTTCCAGCTGAGTCTCCATCTGGAGCGCGGAACCCACCACGCTTACTAATTATGCCTGGGCTGCTAAGTCCCACTCGAGACTGTGTCTAGGGTGAGGCACCTTTCGCTATTCGAGAGGGCACCTGTGGCCTACGTAAGTGGTGCAAACTTCTTGTCTTGAAGTTTGATTGGTCTTCCTCGTAAACCAAGCTACTCAGTCTCTTTTCTCCACCGAATTTTCCTACTGAGCTCTCCTCATACTATTATTCTTGACATCTCTGATTAGCATATAAAGAGTCGCCTAGGCCATCTCTCCTTCGAATACCCAGGATCAGTTGGGGCTGGTCCCCGGCAGGTGGCGACCGAACAGGGACCTCAGGAGGCAATACTCAAAGAGCTGAGCAGACACGAACCAAGCAATCAGCAGGCAATAAGCATGGAGCTCAACAGTGACGAATCATGCTGCTCAACTGGCAATAATCAAGCACGTGACCAGGCAGGAATCACGCAGCTCAGCTGGCAATTGTCAAGCAGATGAGCCGGCAGGAATCACGCAGCTCAGCAGGCCCTGATCACGTGACTCTGCAGGCACTGATCACGTGGCTGATCAAGTCCAGATCACGTGACTGAGCATGCACTGATCACGTGGCTCTCATGCACTGATGACGTGACTGCGCATGCACTGATGACGTGGCTGATCGGGCACTGATCACATGGCTCATCATGCACTGATCACGTGTTTATCAGGCAATGATCAGTGACTGACAGGCGCTGATCATGGGACTGTGCACGCACTGATCACGTGGCTATCATGCACTGATCACGTGACTGCGCATGCACTGATGACGTGGCTGTTCGGGCACTGATCACGTGTTTATCAGGCAGTGATCAGTGACTGACAGGCGCTGATCAGGGGACTGTGCACGCACTGATCAGGTGGCTGATCAGGAACTGACCACCTGACCGCGCATGCAGTGATCACATGGCTGGCCGTTCACTGATCACGTGTTTATCATACGGTGATCACGTGACTGAGAGGCGCTGATCACGTGACTGTGCCGTCAGTGATCACGTGGCTGAGCAGGCACTGATATCGTGACTGAGCATGCACTGATCATGTGCCGGGAGCCGGGGAGGCATTCCACTCTGGACAAAGGTCATGAGGAAGGAGGCTCGGCATACGCAAATGCGGGATCGAGCCTCAGGAGTCCACCCGGATATTCTCGAGCATCTCCCCCCAAAAAACCGGAGTCTGCCTACTGTATTGCTTTGTGCTCTCACCTCTGATTTCACTGGGCGCTGTCCCCCAACACCATCTCGCTCTCTCTGTCAAAGAGTTAACTTACAGCTCCAATTCATAAAGTTCCTTGTCATTCTTCCCTTTAACTTCCAGCTGAGTCTCCATCTGGAGCGCGGAACCCACCACGCTTACTAATTATGCCTGGGCTGCTAAGACCCACTTGAGAAGGTGCCTAGGGTGAGGCACCTTTCGGTATTCGAGAGGGCGCCTGCGGCCTACGTAAGTGGTGCAAACTTCTTGTCTTGAAGTTTGATTGGTCTTCCGCGTAAACCAAGCTACTCAGTCTCTTTTCTCCACCGAATTTTCCTACTGAGCTCTCCTCATACTCTTATTCTTGACATCTCTGATTAGCATATATATAGTCGCCTAGGCCATCTCTCCTTCGAATACCCAGGATCAGTTGGGGCTGGTCCCCGGCAGGTGGCGACCGAACAGGGACCTCAGGAGGCAATACTCAAAGAGCTGAGCAGACACGAACCACGCAATCAGCAGGCAATAAGCATGGAGCTCAGCAGTGACGAATCATGCTGCTCAACTGGCAATAATCAAGCACGTGACCAGGCAGGAATCACGCAGCTCAGCTGGCAATTGTCAAGCAGATGAGCCGGCAGGAATCACGCAGCTCAGCAGGCCCTGATCACGTGACTCTGCAGGCACTGATCACGTGGCTGATCAAGTCCAGATCACGTGACTGAGCATGCACTGATCACGTGGCTCTCATGCACTGATGACGTGACTGTGCATGCACTGATGACGTGGCTGATCGGGCACTGATCACATGGCTCATCATGCACTGACCACGTGTTTATCAGGCAATGATCAGTGACTGACAGGCGCTGATCTTGGGACTGTGCACGCACTGATCACGTGGCTATCATGCACTGATCACGTGACTGCGCATGCACTGATGACGTGGCTGTTCGGGCACTGATCACGTGTTTATCAGGCAGTGATCAGTGACTGACAGGCGCTGATCAGGGGACTGTGCACGCACTGATCAGGTGGCTGATCAGGAACTGACCACCTGACCGTGCATGCAGTGATCACGTGGCTGGTCGTTCACTGATCACGTGTTTATCATACGGTGATCACGTGACTGAGAGGCGCTGATCACGTGACTGTGCCGTCAGTGATCACGTGGCTGAGCAGGCACTGATATCGTGACTGAGCATGCACTGATCATGTGCCGGGAGCCGGGGAGGCATTCCACTCTGGACAAAGGTCATGAGGATGGAGGCTCGGCATACGCAAATGCGGGATCGAGCCTCTGGAGTCCACCCGGATATTCTCGAGCATCTCCCCCCAAAAAACCGGAGTCTGCCTACTGTATTGCTTTTTGCTCTCACCTCTGATTTCACTGGGGGCTGTCCCCCACCACCAGCTCGCTCTCTCTGTCAAAGAGTTAACTTACAGCTCCAATTCATAAAGTTCCTTGTCATTCTTCCCTTTAACTTCCAGCTGAGTCTCCATCTGGAGCGCGGAACCCACCACGCTTACTAATTATGCCTGGGCTGCTAAGACCCACTCGAGAAGGTGCCTAGGGTGAGGCACCTTTCGCTATTCGAGAGGGCGCCTGCGGCCTACGTAAGTGGTGCAAACTTCTTGTCTTGAAGTTTGATTGGTCTTCCGCGTAAACCAAGCTACTCAGTCTCTTTTCTCCACCGAATTTTCCTACTGAGCTCTCCTCATACTATTATTCTTGACATCTCTGATTAGCATATAAAGAGTCGCCTAGGCCATCTCTCCTTCGAATACCCTGGATCAGTTGGGGCTGGTCCCCGGCAGGTGGCGACCGAACAGGGACCTCAGGAGGAAATACTCAAAGAGCTGAGCAGACACGAACCACGCAATCAGCAGGCAATAAGCATGGAGCTCAGCAGTGACGAATCATGCTGCTCAACTGGCAATAATCAAGCACGTGACCAGGCAGGAATCACGCAGCTCAGCTGGCAATTGTCAAGCAGATGAGCCGGCAGGAATCACGCAGCTCAGCAGGACCTGATCACGTGACTCTGCAGGCACTGATCACGTGGCTGATCAAGTCCAGATCACGTGACTGAGCATGCACTGATCACGTGGCTATCATGCACTGATGACGTGACTGCGCATGCACTGATGACGTGGCTGATCGGGCACTGATCACATGGCTCATCATGCACTGATCACGTGTTTATCAGGCAATGATCAGTGACTGACAGGCGCTGATCATGGGACTGTGTACGCACTGATCACGTGGCTATCATGCACTGATCACGTGACTGCGCATGCACTGATGACGTGGCTGTTCGGGCACTGATCACGTGTTTATCAGGCAGTGATCAGTGACTGACAGGCGCTGATCAGGGGACTGTGCACGCACTGATCAGGTGGCTGATCAGGAACTGACCACCTGACCGCGCATGCAGTGATCACATGGCTGGCCGTTCACTGATCACGTGTTTATCATACGGTGATCACGTGAGTGAGAGGCGCTGATCACGTGACTGTGCCGTCAGTGATCACGTGGCTGAGCAGGCACTGATATCGTGACTGAGCATGCACTGATCATGTGCCGGGAGCCGGGGAGGCATTCCACTCTGGACAAAGGTCATGAGGAAGGAGGCTCGGCATACGCAAATGCAGGATCGAGCCTCAGGAGTCCACCCGGATATTCTCGAGCATCTCCCCCCAAAAAACCGGAGTCTGCCTACTGTATTGCTTTGTGCTCTCACCTCTGATTTCACTGGGGGCTGTCCCCCACGACCATCTCGCTCTCTCTGTCAAAGAGTTAACTTAAAGCTCCAATCCATAAAGTTCCTTGTCATTCTTCCCTTTAACTTCCAGCTGAGTCTCCATCTGGAGCGCGGAACCCACCACGCTTACTAATTATGCTTGGGCTGCTAAGACCCACTCGAGAAGGTGTCTAGGGTGAGGCACCTTTCGCTATTCGAGAGGGAGCCTGCGGCCTACGTAAGTGGTGCAAACTTCTTGTCTTGAAGTTTGATTGGTCTTCCGCGTAAACCAATCTACTCAGTCTCTTTTCTCCACCGAATTTTCCTACTGAACTCTCCTCATAATATTATTCTTGACATCTTTGATTAGCATATAAAGAGTCGCCTAGGCCATCTCTCCTTGGAATACCCTGGATCAGTTGGGGCTGGTCCCCGGCAGGTGGCGACCGAACAGGGACCTCAGGAGGCAATACTCAAAGAGCTGAGCAGACACGAACCACGCAATCAGCAGGCAATAAGCATGGAGCTCAGCAGTGACGAATCATGCTGCTCAACTGGCAATAATCAAGCACGTGACCAGGCAGGAATCACGCAGCTCAGCCGGCAATTGTCAAGCAGATGAGCCGGCAGGAATCACGAAGCTCAGCAGGCCCTGATCACGTGACTCTGCAGGCACTGGTCACGTGGCTGATCAAGTCCAGATCACGTGACTGAGCATGCACTGATCACGTGGCTCTCGTGCACTGATGACGTGACTGCGCATGCACTGATGACGTGGCTGATCGGGCACTGATCACATGGCTCATCATGCACTGATCACGTGTTTATCAGGCAATGATCAGTGACTGACAGGCGCTGATCATGGGACTGTGCACGCACTGATCACGTGGCTATCATGCACTGATCACGTGACTGCGCATGCACTGATGACGTGGCTGTTCGGGCACTGATCACGTGTTTATCAGGCAGTGATCAGTGACTGACAGGCGCTGATCAGGGGACTGTGCACGCACTGATCAGGTGGCTGATCAGGAACTGACCACCTGACCGTGCATGCAGTGATCACATGGCTGGTCGTTCACTGATCACGTGTTTATCATACGGTGATCACGTGACTGAGAGGCGCTGATCACGTGACTGTGCCGTCAGTGATCACGTGGCTGAGCAGGCACTGATATCGTGACTGAGCATGCACTGATCATGTGCCGGGAGCCGGGGAGGCATTCCACTCTGGACAAAGGTCATGAGGAAGGAGGCTCGGCATACGCACATGCGGGATCGAGCCTCTGGAGTCCACCCGGATATTCTCGAGCATCTCCCCCCAAAAAACCGGAGTCTGCCTACTGTATTGCTTTGTGCTCTCACCTCTGATTTCACTGGGGGCTGTCCCCCACCACCAGCTCGCTCTCTCTGTCAAAGAGTTAACTTACAGCTCCAATTCATAAAGTTCCTTGTCATTCTTCCCTTTAACTTCCAGCTGAGTCTCCATCTGGAGCGCGGAACCCACCACGCTTACTAATTATGCCTGGGCTGCTAAGACCCACTCGAGAAGGTATCTAGGGTGAGGCACCTTTCGCTATTCGAGAGGGCGCCTGGGGCCTACGTAAGTGGTGCAAACTTCTTGTCTTGAAGTTTGATTGGTCTTCTGCGTAAACCAAGCTACTCAGTCTCTTTTCTTCACCGAATTTTCCTACTGAGCTCTCCTCATACTATTATTCTTGACATCTCTGATTAGCATATAAATAGTCGCCTAGGCCATCTCTCCTTCGAATACCCTGGATCAGTTGGGGCTGGTCCCCGGCAGGTGGCGACCGATCAGGGACCTCAGGAGGCAATACTCAAAGAGCTGAGCAGACACGAACCACGCAATCAGCAGGCAATAAGCATGGAGCTCAGCAGTGACGAATCATGCTGCTCAACTGGCAATAATCAAGCACGTGACCAGGCAGGAATCACGCAGCTCAGCTGGCAATTGTCAAGCAGATGAGCCGACAGGAATCACGCAGCTCAGATGGCAATTGTCATGCTGATGAGCCGGCAGGAATCACGCAGCTCAGCAGGCCCTGATCACGTGAGTCTGCAGGCACTGATCACGTGGCTGATCAAGTCCAGATCACGTGACTGAGCGTGCACTGATCACGTAGCTATCATGCACTGATGACGTGGCTGATCGGGCACTGATCACTTGGCTCATCATGCACTGATCACGTGTTTATCAGGCAGTGATCAGTGACTGACAGGCGCTGATCAGGGGACTGTGCACGCACTGATCAGGTGGCTGATCAGGAACTGACCACCTGACTGCGCATGCAGTGATCACGTGGCTGGTCGTTCACTGATCACGTGTTTATCATACAGTGATCACGTGACTGAGAGGCGCTGATCACGTGACTGTGCCGTCAGTGATCACGTGGCTGAACAGGCACTGATATCCTGACTGAGCATGCACTGATCATGTGCCTGGAGCCGGGGAGGCATTCCACTCTGGACAAAGGTCATGAGGAAGGAGGCTCGGCATACGCAAATGCGGGATCGAGCCTCAGGAGTACACCCGGATATTCTCGAGCATCTCCCCCCCCAAAAAAACCTGAGTCTGCCTACTGTATTGCTTTGTGTTCTCACCTCTGATTTCACTGGGGTCTGTCCCCCACCACCATCTCGCTCTGTCTGTCAAAGAGTTAACTTACAGCTCCAATTCATAAAGTTCCTTGTCATTCTTTCCTTTAACTTCCAGCTGAGTCTCCATCTGGAGCGAGGAACCCACCACGCTTACTAATTATGCCTGGGCTGCTAAGACCCACTCGAGAAGGTGTCTAGGGTGAGGCACCTTTCGCTATTCGAGAGGGCGCCTGCGGCCTACGTAAGTGCTGCAAACTTCTTGTCTTGAAGTTTGATTGGTCTTCCGCGTAAACCAAGCTACTCAGTCTCTTTTCTCCACCGAATTTTCCTACTGAGCTCTCCTCATACTATTACTCTTGATATCTCTGATTAGCATATAAATAGTCGCCTAGTCCATCTCTCCTTCGAATACCCTAGATCAGTTGGGGCTGTTCCCCGGCAGGTGGCGAACGAACAGGGACCTCAGGAGGCAATACTCAAAGAGCTGAGCAGACACGAACCACGCAATCAGCAGGCAATAAGCATGGAGCTCAGCAGTGACGAATCATGCTGCTCAACTGGCAATAATCAAGCACGTGACCAGGCAGGAATCACGCAGCTCAGCTGGCAATTGTCAAGCAGGTGAGCCGACAGGAATCACGCAGCTCAGCTGGCAATTGTCATGCAGATGAGCCGGCAGGAATCACGCAGCTCAGCAGGCCCTGATCACGTAACTCTGCAGGCACTGATCACGTGGCTGATCAAGTACAGATCACGTGACTGAACATGCACTGATCACGTGGCTATCATGCACTGATGACGTGGCTGATCGCACTGATCACATGCATCATGCACTGATCACGTGATCAGGCATGATCAGTGACTGACAGGCGCTGATCATGACTGTGCACGCACTGATCACGTGGCTATCATGCACTGATGACGTGACTGCACATGCACTGATGACGTGGCTGATCGGGCACTGATCACATGGCTCATCATGCACTGATCACGTGTTTATCAGGCAATGATCAGTGACTGACAGGCGCTGATCATGGGACTGTGCACGCACTGATCACGTGGCTATCATGCACTGATCACGTGACTGCGCATGCACTGATGACGTGGCTGTTCGGGCACTGATCACGTGTTTATCAGGCAGTGATCAGTGACTGACAGGCGCTGATCAGGGGACTGTGCACGCACTGATCAGGTGGCTGATCAGGAACTGACCACCTGACCGCGCATGCAGTGATCACGTGGCTGGTCGTTCACTGATCACGTGTTTATCATACGGTGATCACGTGACTGAGAGGCGCTGATCACGTGACTGTGCCGTCAGTGATCACGTGGCTGAGCAGGCACTGATATCGTGACTGAGCATGCACTGATCATGTGCCGGGAGCCGGGGAGGCATTCCACTCTGGACAAAGGTCATGAGGAAGGAGGCTCGGCATACGCAAATGCGGGATCGAGCCTCAGGAGTCCACCCGGATATTCTCGAGCATCTCCCCCCAAAAAACCGGAGTCTGCCTACTGTATTGCTTTGTGCTCTCACCTCTGATTTCACTGGGGGCTGTCCCCCACCACCATCTCGCTCTCTCTGTCAAAGAGTTAACTTACAGCTCCAATTCATAAAGTTCCTTGTCATTCTTCCCTTTAACTTCCAGCTGAGTCTCCATCTGGAGCGCGGAACCCACCACGCTTACTAATTATGCCTGGGCTGCTAAGACCCACTCGAGAAGGTGTCTAGGGTGAGGCACCTTTCGCTATTCGAGAGGGCGCCTGCGGCCTACGTAAGTGGTGCAAACTTCTTGTCTTGAAGTTTGATTGGTCTTCCGCGTAAACCAAGCTACTCAGTCTCTTTTCTCCACCGAATTTTCCTACTGAGCTCTCCTCATACTATTATTCTTGACATCTCTGATTAGCATATAAATAGTCGCCTAGGCCATCTCTCCTTCGAATACCCTGGATCAGTTGGGGCTGGTCCCCGGCAGGTGGCGACCGAACAGGGACCTCAGGAGGCAATACTCAAAGAGCTGAGCAGACACGAACCACGCAATCAGCAGGCAATAAGCATGGAGCTCAGCAGTGACGAATCATGCTGCTCAACTGGCAATAATCAAGCACGTGACCAGGCAGGAATCACGCAGCTCAGCTGGCAATTGTCAAGCAGATGAGCCGGCAGGAATCACGCAGCTCAGCAGGCCCTGATCACGTGACTCTGCAGGCACTGATCACGTGGCTGATCAAGTCCAGATCACGTGACTGAGCATGCACTGATCACGTGGCTATCATGCACTGATGACGTGACTGCGCATGCACTGATGACGTGGCTGATCGGGCACTGATCACATGGCTCATCATGCACTGATCACGTGTTTATCAGGCAATGATCAGTGACTGACAGGCGCTGATCATGGGACTGTGCACGCACTGATCACGTGGCTATCATGCACTGATCACGTGACTGCGCATGCACTGATGACGTGGCTGTTCGGGCACTGATCACGTGTTTATCAGGCAGTGATCAGTGACTGACAGGCGCTGATCAGGGGACTGTGCACGCACTGATCAGGTGGCTGATCAGGAACTGACCACCTGACCGCGCATGCAGTGATCACGTGGCTGGTCGTTCACTGATCACGTGTTTATCATACGGTGATCACGTGACTGAGAGGCGCTGATCACGTGACTGTGCCGTCAGTGATCACGTGGCTGAGCAGGCACTGATATCGTGACTGAGCATGCACTGATCATGTGCCGGGAGCCGGGGAGGCATTCCACTCTGGACAAAGGTCATGAGGAAGGAGGCTCGGCATACGCAAATGCGGGATCGAGCCTCAGGAGTCCACCCGGATATTCTCGAGCATCTCCCCCCAAAAAACCGGAGTCTGCCTACTGTATTGCTTTGTGCTCTCACCTCTGATTTCACTGGGGGCTGTCCCCCACCACCATCTCGCTCTCTCTGTCAAAGAGTTAACTTACAGCTCCAATTCATAAAGTTCCTTGTCATTCTTCCCTTTAACTTCCAGCTGAGTCTCCATCTGGAGCGCGGAACCCACCACGCTTACTAATTATGCCTGGGCTGCTAAGACCCACTCGAGAAGGTGTCTAGGGTGAGGCACCTTTCGCTATTCGAGAGGGCGCCTGCGGCCTACGTAAGTGGTGCAAACTTCTTGTCTTGAAGTTTGATTGGTCTTCCGCGTAAACCAAGCTACTCAGTCTCTTTTCTCCACCGAATTTTCCTACTGAGCTCTCCTCATACTATTATTCTTGACATCTCTGATTAGCATATAAATAGTCGCCTAGGCCATCTCTCCTTCGAATACCCTGGATCAGTTGGGGCTGGTCCCCGGCAGGTGGCGACCGAACAGGGACCTCAGGAGGCAATACTCAAAGAGCTGAGCAGACACGAACCACGCAATCAGCAGGCAATAAGCATGGAGCTCAGCAGTGACGAATCATGCTGCTCAACTGGCAATAATCAAGCACGTGACCAGGCAGGAATCACGCAGCTCAGCTGGCAATTGTCAAGCAGATGAGCCGACAGGAATCACGCAGCTCAGATGGCAATTGTCATGCAGATGAGCCGGCAGGAATCACGCAGCTCAGCAGGCCCTGATCACGTGACTCTGCAGGCACTGATCACGTGGCTGATCAAGTCCAGATCACGTGACTGAGCATGCACTGATCACGTGGCTATCATGCACTGATGACGTGGCTGATCGGGCACTGATCACATGGCTCATCATGCACTGATCACGTGTTTATCAGGCAGTGATCAGTGACTGACAGGCGCTGATCAGTGGACTGTGCACGCACTGATCAGGTGGCTGATCAGGAACTGACCACCTGACTGCGCATGCAGTGATCACGTGGCTGGCCGTTCACTGATCACGTGTTTATCATACGGTGATCACGTGACTGAGAGGCGCTGATCACGTGACTGTGCCGTCAGTGATCACGTGGCTGAGCAGGCACTGATATCGTGACTGAGCATGCACTGATCATGTGCCGGGAGCCGGGGAGGCATTCCACTCTGGACAAAGGTCATGAGGAAGGAGGCTCGGCATACGCAAATGCGGGATCGAGCCTCAGGAGTCCACCCGGATATTCTCGAGCATCTCCCCCCAAAAAACCGGAGTCTGCCTACTGTATTGCTTTGTGCTCTCACCTCTGATTTCACTGGGGGCTGTCCCCCACCACCATCTCGCTCTCTCTGTCAAAGAGTTAACTTACAGCTCCAATTCATAAAGTTCCTTGTCATTCTTCCCTTTAACTTCCAGCTGAGTCTCCATCTGGAGCGCGGAACCCACCACGCTTACTAATTATGCCTGGGCTGCTAAGACCCACTCGAGAAGGTGTCTAGGGTGAGGCACCTTTCGCTATTCGAGAGGGCGCCTGCGGCCTACGTAAGTGGTGCAAACTTCTTGTCTTGAAGTTTGATTGGTCTTCCGCGTAAACCAAGCTACTCAGTCTCTTTTCTCCACCGAATTTTCCTACTGAGCTCTCCTCATACTATTATTCTTGACATCTCTGATTAGCATATAAATAGTCGCCTAGGCCATCTCTCCTTCGAATACCCTGGATCAGTTGGGGCTGGTCCCCGGCAGGTGGCGACCGAACAGGGACCTCAGGAGGCAATACTCAAAGAGCTGAGCAGACACGAACCACGCAATCAGCAGGCAATAAGCATGGAGCTCAGCAGTGACGAATCATGCTGCTCAACTGGCAATTATCAAGCACGTGACCAGGCAGGAATCACGCAGCTCAGCTGGCAATTGTCAAGCAGATGAGCCGACAGGAATCACGCAGCTCAGCTGGCAATTTTCATGCAGATGAGCCGGCAGGAATCACGCAGCTCAGCAGGCCCTGATCACGTGACTCTGCAGGCACTGATCACGTGGCTGATCAAGTACAGATCACGTGACTGAGCATGCACTGATCACGTGGCTATCATGCACTGATGACGTGACTGATCGGGCACTGATCACATGCATCATGCACTGATCACGTGATCAGGCAATGATCAGTGACTGACAGGCGCTGATCATGGGACTGTGCACGCACTGATCACGTGGCTATCATGCACTGATGACGTGACTGCACATGCACTGTTGACGTGGCTGATTGGGCACTGATCACATGGCTCCTCATGCACTGATCACGTGTTTCTCAGGCAATGATCAGTGACTGACAGGCGCTGATCATGGGACTGTGCACGCACTGATCACGTGGCTATCATGCACTGATCACGTGACTGCGCATGCACTGATGACGTGGCTGTTCGGGCACTGATCACGTGTTTATCAGGCAGTGATCAGTGACTGACAGGCGCTGATCAGGGGACTGTGCACGCACTGATCAGGTGGCTGATCAGGAACTGACGACCTGACCGCGCATGCAGTGATCACCTGGCTGGTCGTTCACTGATCACGTGTTTATCATACGGTGATCACGTGACTGAGAGGCGCTGATCACGTGACTGTGCCGTCAGTGATCACGTGGCTGAGCAGGCACTGATATCGTGACTGAGCATGCACTGATCCTGTGCCGGGAGCCGGGGAGGCATTCCACTCTGGACAAAGGTCATGAGGAAGGAGGCTCGGCATACGCAAATGCGGGATCGAGCCTCAGGAGTCCACCCGGATATTCTCGAGCATCTCCCCCAAAAAAACCAGAGTCTGCCTACTGTATTGCTTTGTGCTCTCACCTCTGATTTCACTGGGGGCTGTCCCCCACCACCATCTCGCTCTCTCTGTCAAAGAGTTAACTTACAGCTCCAATTCATAAAGTTCCTTGTCATTCTTCCCTTTAACTTCCAGCTGAGTCTCCATCTGGAGCGCGGAACCCACCACGCTTACTAATTATGCCTGGGCTGCTAAGACCCACTCGAGAAGGTGTCTAGGGTGAGGCACCTTTCGCTATTCGAGAGGGCGCCTGCGGCCTACGTAAGTGGTGCAAACTTCTTGTCTTGAAGTTTGATTGGTCTTCCGCGTAAACCAAGCTACTCAGTCTCTTTTCTCCACCGAATTTTCCTACTGAGCTCTCCTCATACTATTATTCTTGACATCTCTGATTAGCATATAAATAGTCGCCTAGGCCATCTCTCCTTCGAATACCCTGGATCAGTTGGGGCTGGTCCCCGGCAGGTGGCGACCGAACAGGGACCTCAGGAGGCAATACTCAAAGAGCTGAGCAGACACGAACCACGCAATCAGCAGGCAATAAGCATGGAGCTCAGCAGTGACGAATCATGCTGCTCAACTGGCAATAATCAAGCACGTGACCAGGCAGGAATCACGCAGCTCAGCTGGCAATTGTCAAGCAGATGAGCCGACAGGAATCACGCAGCTCAGCTGGCAATTGTCATGCAGATGAGCCGGCAGGAATCACGCAGCTCAGCAGGCCCTGATCACGTGACTCTGCAGGCACTGATCACGTGGCTGATCAAGTCCAGATCACGTGACTGAGCATGCACTGA
Organism: Bos javanicus; assembly: GCF_032452875.1. Classification (NCBI taxonomy): domain Eukaryota; kingdom Metazoa; phylum Chordata; class Mammalia; order Artiodactyla; family Bovidae; genus Bos; species Bos javanicus. The sequence goes on from NW_026893772.1 coordinate 369,160, forward strand.
TCACGTGGCTATCATGCACTGATGACGTGACTGCGCATGCACTGATGACGTGGCTGATCGGGCACTGATCACATGGCTCATCATGCACTGATCACGTGTTTATCAGGCAATGATCAGTGACTGACAGGCGCTGATCATGGGACTGTGCACGCACTGATCACGTGGCTATCATGCACTGATCACGTGACTGCGCATGCACTGATGACGTGGCTGTTCGGGCACTGATCACGTGTTTATCAGGCAGTGATCAGTGACTGACAGGCGCTGATCAGGGGACTGTGCACGCACTGATCAGGTGGCTGATCAGGAACTGACCACCTGACCGCGCATGCAGTGATCACGTGGCTGGTCGTTCACTGATCACGTGTTTATCATACGGTGATCACGTGACTGAGAGGCGCTGATCACGTGACTGTGCCGTCAGTGATCACGTGGCTGAGCAGGCACTGATATCGTGACTGAGCATGCACTGATCATGTGCCGGGAGCCGGGGAGGCATTCCACTCTGGACAAAGGTCATGAGGAAGGAGGCTCGGCATACGCAAATGCGGGATCGAGCCTCAGGAGTCCACCCGGATATTCTCGAGCATCTCCCCCAAAAAACCAGAGTCTGCCTACTGTATTGCTTTGTGCTCTCACCTCTGATTTCACTGGGGGCTGTCCCCCACCACCATCTCGCTCTCTCTGTCAAAGAGTTAACTTACAGCTCCAATTCATAAAGTTCCTTGTCATTCTTCCCTTTAACTTCCAGCTGAGTCTCCATCTGGAGCGCGGAACCCACCACGCTTACTAATTATGCCTGGGCTGCTAAGACCCACTCGAGAAGGTGTCTAGGGTGAGGCACCTTTCGCGCTGCGGCCTACGTAAGTGGTGCAAACTTCTTGTCTTGAAGTTTGATTGGTCTTCCGCGTAAACCAAGCTACTCAGTCTCTTTTCTCCACCGAATTTTCCTACTGAGCTCTCCTCATACTATTATTCTTGACATCTCTGATTAGCATATAAATAGTCGCCTAGGCCATCTCTCCTTCGAATACCCTGGATCAGTTGGGGCTGGTCCCCGGCAGGTGGCGACCGAACAGGGACCTCAGGAGGCAATACTCAAAGAGCTGAGCAGACACGAACCACGCAATCAGCAGGCAATAAGCATGGAGCTCAGCAGTGACGAATCATGCTGCTCAACTGGCAATAATCAAGCACGTGACCAGGCAGGAATCACGCAGCTCAGCTGGCAATTGTCAAGCAGATGAGCCGACAGGAATCACGCAGCTCAGCTGGCAATTGTCATGCAGATGAGCCGGCAGGAATCACGCAGCTCAGCAGGCCCTGATCACGTGACTCTGCAGGCACTGATCACGTGGCTGATCAAGTCCAGATCACGTGACTGAGCATGCACTGATCACGTGGCTATCATGCACTGATGACGTGACTGCGCATGCACTGATGACGTGGCTGATCAGGCACTGATCACATGGCTCATCATGCACTGATCACGTGTTTATCAGGCAATGATCAGTGACTGACAGGCGCTGATCATGGGACTGTGCACGCACTGATCACGTGGCTATCATGCACTGATCACGTGACTGCGCATGCACTGATGACGTGGCTGTTCGGGCACTGATCACGTGTTTATCAGGCAGTGATCAGTGACTGACAGGCGCTGATCAGGGGACTGTGCACGCACTGATCAGGTGGCTGATCAGGAACTGACCACCTGACCGCGCATGCAGTGATCACGTGGCTGGTCGTTCACTGATCACGTGTTTATCATACGGTGATCACGTGACTGAGAGGCGCTGATCACGTGACTGTGCCGTCAGTGATCACGTGGCTGAGCAGGCACTGATATCGTGACTGAGCATGCACTGATCATGTGCCGGGAGCCGGGGAGGCATTCCACTCTGGACAAAGGTCATGAGGAAGGAGGCTCGGCATACGCAAATGCGGGATCGAGCCTCAGGAGTCCACCCGGATATTCTCGAGCATCTCCCCCCAAAAACCTGAGTCTGCCTACTGTATTGCTTTGTGCTCTCACCTCTGATTTCACTGGGGCTGTCCCCCACCACCATCTCGCTCTCTCTGTCAAAGAGTTAACTTACAGCTCCAATTCATAAAGTTCCTTGTCATTCTTCCCTTTAACTTCCAGCTGAGTCTCCATCTGGAGCGCGGAACCCACCACGCTTACTAATTATGCCTGGGCTGCTAAGACCCACTCGAGAAGGTGTCTAGGGTGAGGCACCTTTCGCTATTCGAGAGGGCGCCTGCGGCCTACGTAAGTGGTGCAAACTTCTTGTCTTGAAGTTTGATTGGTCTTCCGCGTAAACCAAGCTACTCAGTCTCTTTTCTCCACCGAATTTTCCTACTGAGCTCTCCTCATACTATTATTCTTGACATCTCTGATTAGCATATAAATAGTCGCCTAGGCCATCTCTCCTTCGAATACCCTGGATCAGTTGGGGCTGGTCCCCGGCAGGTGGCGACCGAACAGGGACCTCAGGAGGCAATACTCAAAGAGCTGAGCAGACACGAACCACGCAATCAGCAGGCAATAAGCATGGAGCTCAGCAGTGACGAATCATGCTGCTCAACTGGCAATAATCAAGCACGTGACCAGGCAGGAATCACGCAGCTCAGCTGGCAATTGTCAAGCAGATGAGCCGACAGGAATCACGCAGCTCAGCTGGCAATTGTCATGCAGATGAGCCGGCAGGAATCACGCAGCTCAGCAGGCCCTGATCACGTGACTCTGCAGGCACTGATCACGTGGCTGATCAAGTACAGATCACGTGACTGAGCATGCACTGATCACGTGGCTATCATGCACTGATGACGTGGCTGATCGGGCACTGATCACATGCTCATCATGCACTGATCACGTGTTTATCAGGCAATGATCAGTGACTGACAGGCGCTGATCATGGGACTGTGCCGCACTGATCACGTGGCTATCATGCACTGATCACGTGACTGCACATGCACTGATGACGTGATCTGTCACACTGATCACGTGGCTCATCATGCACTGATCATTGATCAGGGCACTGATCACGTGACTGATCATGACTGGCTGATCAGGGCTGATCAGGTGATCAGTGACACGCCGCGCATGAGTGATCACTGGTGACATGGTGATCACGTGACTGGTGATCACTGACCGTGTGATCACGTGGCTGATCGTGACTGAGCATGCACTGATCATGTGCCGGGAGCCGGGAGGCATTCCACTCTGGACAAAGGTCATGAGGAAGGAGGCTCGGCATACGCAAATGCGGGATCGAGCCTCAGGAGTCCACCCGGATATTCTCGAGCATCTCCCCAACAAACCAGAGTCTGCCTACTGTATTGCTTTGTGCTCTCACCTCTGATTTCACTGGGGGCTGTCCCCCACCACCATCTCGCTCTCTCTGTCAAAGAGTTAACTTACAGCTCCAATTCATAAAGTTCCTTGTCATTCTTCCCTTTAACTTCCAGCTGAGTCTCCATCTGGAGCGCGGAACCCACCACGCTTACTAATTATGACCTCGAGAAGGTGTCTAGGGTGACTCGAGAAGGTGTCTAAAGTGGTGCAAACTTCTTGTCTTGAAGTTCGCGACTCTTCCGAATTTTCCTACTGAGCTCTCCTCATACTATTATTCTTGACATCTCTGATTAGCATATAAATAGGCCATCTCTCCTCGAATACCCTGGATCAGTTGGGGCTGGTCCCCGGCAGGTGGCGACCGAACAGGGACCTCAGGAGGCAATACTCAAAGAGCTGAGCAGACACGAACCACGCAATCAGCAGGCAATAAGCATGGAGCTCAGCAGTGACGAATCATGCTGCTCAACTGGCAATAATCAAGCACGTGACCAGGCAGGAATCACGCAGCTCAGCTGGCAATTGTCAAGCAGATGAGCCGACAGGAATCACGCAGCTCAGCTGGCAATTGTCATGCAGATGAGCCGGCAGGAATCACGCAGCTCAGCAGGCCCTGATCACGTGACTCTGCAGGCACTGATCACGTGGCTGATCAAGTCCAGATCACGTGACTGAGCATGCACTGATCACGTGGCTATCATGCACTGATGACGTGACTGCGCATGCACTGATGACGTGGCTGATCGGGCACTGATCACATGGCTCATCATGCACTGATCACGTGTTTATCAGGCAATGATCAGTGACTGACAGGCGCTGATCATGGGACTGTGCACGCACTGATCACGTGGCTATCATGCACTGATCACGTGACTGCGCATGCACTGATGACGTGGCTGTTCGGGCACTGATCACGTGTTTATCAGGCAGTGATCAGTGACTGACAGGCGCTGATCAGGGGACTGTGCACGCACTGATCAGGTGGCTGATCAGGAACTGACCACCTGACCGCGCATGCAGTGATCACGTGGCTGGTCGTTCACTGATCACGTGTTTATCATACGGTGATCACGTGACTGAGAGGCGCTGATCACGTGACTGTGCCGTCAGTGATCACGTGGCTGAGCAGGCACTGATATCGTGACTGAGCATGCACTGATCATGTGCCGGGAGCCGGGGAGGCATTCCACTCTGGACAAAGGTCATGAGGAAGGAGGCTCGGCATACGCAAATGCGGGATCGAGCCTCAGGAGTCCACCCGGATATTCTCGAGCATCTCCCCCAAAAAACCAGAGTCTGCCTACTGTATTGCTTTGTGCTCTCACCTCTGATTTCACTGGGGGCTGTCCCCCACCACCATCTCGCTCTCTCTGTCAAAGAGTTAACTTACAGCTCCAATTCCTTGTCATTCTTCCCTTTAACTTCCAGCTGAGTCTCCATCTGGAGCGCGGAACCCACCACGCTTACTAATTATGCCTGGGCTGCTAAGACCCACTCGAGAAGGTGTCTAGGGTGAGGCACCTTTCGCTATTCGAGAGGGCGCCTGCGGCCTACGTAAGTGCAAACTTCTTGTCTTGAAGTTTGATTGGTCTTCCGCGTAAACCAAGCTACTCAGTCTCTTTTCTCCACCGAATTTTCCTACTGAGCTCTCCTCATACTATTATTCTTGACATCTCTGATTAGCATATAAATAGTCGCCTAGGCCATCTCTCCTTCGAATACCCTGGATCAGTTGGGGCTGGTCCCCGGCAGGTGGCGACCGAACAGGGACCTCAGGAGGCAATACTCAAAGAGCTGAGCAGACACGAACCACGCAATCAGCAGGCAATAAGCATGGAGCTCAGCAGTGACGAATCATGCTGCTCAACTGGCAATAATCAAGCACGTGACCAGGCAGGAATCACGCAGCTCAGCTGGCAATTGTCAAGCAGATGAGCCGACAGGAATCACGCAGCTCAGATGGCAATTGTCATGCAGCAGGAATCACGCAGCTCAGCAGGCCCTGATCACGTGACTCTGCAGGCACTGATCACGTGGCTGATCAAGTCCAGATCACGTGACTGAGCATGCACTGATCACGTGGCTATCATGCACTGATGACGTGACTGCGCATGCACTGCGATCAGGCACTGATCACATGGCTCATCATGCACTGATCACGTGTTTATCAGGCAATGATCAGTGACTGACAGGCGCTGATCATGGGACTGTGCACGCACTGATCACGTGGCTATCATGCACTGATCACGTGACTGCGCATGCACTGATGACGTGGCTGTTCGGGCACTGATCACGTGTTTATCAGGCAGTGATCAGTGACTGACAGGCGCTGATCAGGGGACTGTGCACGCACTGATCAGGTGGCTGATCAGGAACTGACCACCTGACTGCGCATGCAGTGATCACGTGGCTGGTCGTTCACTGATCACGTGTTTATCATACGGTGATCACGTGACTGAGAGGCGCTGATCACGTGACTGTGCCGTCAGTGATCACGTGGCTGAGCAGGCACTGATATCGTGACTGAGCATGCACTGATCATGTGCCGGGAGCCGGGGAGGCATTCCACTCTGGACAAAGGTCATGAGGAAGGAGGCTCGGCATACGCAAATGCGGGATCGAGCCTCAGGAGTCCACCCGGATATTCAGCATCTCCCCCCAAAAATCCAGAGTCTGTACATTGTTTTGCTCTCACTGCACAGGCGCCTGCGGCCTACGTAAGGGTGCAAACTTGTCTTGAAGTTTGATTGGTCTTCCGCGTAACCAAGCTACTCAGTCTCTTTCTCCACCGAATTTTCCTACTGAGCTCTCCTCATACTATTATTCTTGACATCTCTGATTAGCATATAAATAGTCGCCTAGGCCATCTCTCCTTCGAATACCCTGGATCAGTTGGGGCTGGTCCCCGGCAGGTGGCGACCAAACAGGGACCTCAGGAGGCGATACTCAAAGAGCTGAGCAGACACGAACCACGCAATCAGCAGGCAATAAGCATGGAGCTCAGCAGTGACGAATCATGCTGCTCAACTGGCAATAATCAAGCACGTGACCAGGCAGGAATCACGCAGCTCAGCTGGCAATTGTCAAGCAGATGAGCCGACAGGAATCACGCAGCTCAGCAGGCCCTGATCACGTGACTCTGCAGGCACTGATCACGTGGCTGATCAAGTCCTTCCTCATGACCTTTGTCCAGAGTGGAATGCCTCCCCGGCTCCCGGCACATGATCAGTGCATGCTCAGTCACGATATCAGTGCCTGCTCAGCCACGTGATCACTGACGGCACAGTCACGTGATCAGCAACTCTCAGTCACGTGATCACCGTATGATAATCACGTGATCAGTGAACGACCAGCCACGTGATCACTGCATGCGCGGTCAGGTGGTCAGTTCCTGATCAGCCACCTGATCAGTGCGTGCACAGTCCCCTGATCAGCGCCTGTCAGTCACTGATCACTGCCTGATAAACACGTGATCAGTGCCCGAACAGCCACGTCATCAGTGCATGCGCAGTCACGTGATCAGTGCATGATAGCCACGTGATCAGTGCGTGCACAGTCCCATGATCAGCGCCTGTCAGTCACTGATCATTGCCTGATAAACACGTGATCAGTGCATGATGAGCCATGTGATCAGTGCCCGATCAGCCACGTCATCAGTGCATGCGCAGTCACGTCATCAGTGCATGATAGCCACGTGATCAGTGCATGCTCAGTCACGTGATCTGGACTTGATCAGCCACGTGATCAGTGCCTGCAGAGTCACGTGATCAGGGCCTGCTGAGCTGCGTGATTCCTGCCGGCTCATCTGCATGACAATTGCCAGCTGAGCTGCGTGATTCCTGTCGGCTCATCTGCTTGACAATTGCCAGCTGAGCTGCGTGATTCCTGCCTGGTCACGTGCTTGATTATTGCCAGTTGAGCAGCATGATTCGTCACTGCTGAGCTCCATGCTTATTGCCTGCTGATTGCGTGGTTCGTGTCTGCTCAGCTCTTTGAGTATTGCCTCCTGAGGTCCCTGTTCGGTCGCCACCTGCCGGGGACCAGCCCCAACTGATCCAGGGTATTCGAAGGAGAGATGGCCTAGGCGACTATTTATATGCTAATCAGAGATGTCAAGAATAATAGTATGAGGAGAGCTCAGTAGGAAAATTCGGTGGAGAAAAGAGACTGAGTAGCTTGGTTTACGCGGAAGACCAATCAAACTTCAAGACAAGAAGTTTGCACCACTTACGTAGGCCGCAGGCGCCCTCTCGAATAGCGAAAGGTGCCTCACCCTAGACACCTTCTCGAGTGGGTCTTAGCAGCCCAGGCATAATTAGTAAGCGTGGTGGGTTCCGCGCTCCAGATGGAGACTCAGCTGGAAGTTAAAGGGAAGAATGACAAGGAACTTTATGAATTGGAGCTGTAAGTTAACTCTTTGACAGAGAGAGCGAGATGGTGGTGGGGGACAGCCCCCAGTGAAATCAGAGGTGAGAGCACAAAGCAATACAGTAGGCAGACTCCGGTTTTTTTGGGGGGAGATGCTCGAGAACATCCGGGTGGACTCCTGAGGCTCGATCCCGCATTTGCGTATGCCGAGCCTCCTTCCTCATGACCTTTGTCCAGAGTGGAATGCCTCCCGGCTCCCGGCACATGATCAGTGCATGCTCAGTCACGATATCAGTGCCTGCTCAGCCACGTGATCACTGACGGCACAGTCACGTGATCAGCGCCTCTCAGTCACGTGATCACCGTATGATAAACACGTGATCAGTGAACGACCAGCCACGTGATCACTGCATGCGCGGTCAGGTGGTCAGTTCCTGATCAGCCACCTGATCAGTGCACAGTCCCATGATCAGCGCCTGTCAGTCACTGATCACTGCCTGATAAACACGTGATCAGTGCATGATAGCCATGTGATCAGTGCGTGCACAGTCCCATGATCAGCGCCTGTCAGTCACTGATCACTGCCTGATAAACACGTGATCAGTGCCCGAACAGCCACGTCATCAGTGCATGCGCAGTCACGTGATCAGTGCATGATAGCCACGTGATCAGTGCGTGCACAGTCCCATGATCAGCGCCTGTCAGTCACTGATCATTGCCTGATAAACACGTGATCAGTGCATGATGAGCCATGTGATCAGTGCCCGATCAGCCACGTCATCAGTGCATGCGCAGTCACGTCATCAGTGCATGATAGCCACGTGATCAGTGCATGCTCAGTCACGTGATCTGGACTTGATCAGCCACGTGATCAGTGCCTGCAGAGTCACGTGATCAGGGCCTGCTGAGCTGCGTGATTCCTGCCGGCTCATCTGCATGACAATTGCCAGCTGAGCTGCGTGATTCCTGTCGGCTCATCTGCTTGACAATTGCCAGCTGAGCTGCGTGATTCCTGCCTGGTCACGTGCTTGATTATTGCCAGTTGAGCAGCATGATTCGTCACTGCTGAGCTCCATGCTTATTGCCTGCTGATTGCGTGGTTCGTGTCTGCTCAGCTCTTTGAGTATTGCCTCCTGAGGTCCCTGTTCGGTCGCCACCTGCCGGGGACCAGCCCCAACTGATCCAGGGTATTCGAAGGAGAGATGGCCTAGGCGACTATTTATATGCTAATCAGAGATGTCAAGAATAATAGTATGAGGAGAGCTCAGTAGGAAAATTCGGTGGAGAAAAGAGACTGAGTAGCTTGGTTTACGCGGAAGACCAATCAAACTTCAATACAAGAAGTTTGCACCACTTACGTAGGCCGCAGGCGCCCTCTCGAATAGCGAAAGGTGCCTCACCCTAGACACCTTCTCGAGTGGGTCTTAGCAGCCCAGGCATAATTAGTAAGCGTGGTGGGTTCCGCGCTCCAGATGGAGACTCAGCTGGAATTTAAAGGGAAGAATGACAAGGAACTTTATGAATTGGAGCTGTAAGTTAACTCTTTGACAGAGAGAGCGAGATGGTGGTGGGGGACAGCCCCCAGTGAAATCAGAGGTGAGAGCACAAAGCAATACAGTAGGCAGACTCCGGTTTTTTTGGGGGGAAGATGCTCGAGAATATCCGGGTGGACTCCTGAGGCTCGATCCCGCATTTGCGTATGCCGAGCCTCCTTCCTCATGACCTTTGTCCAGAGTGGAAGGCCTCCCGGCTCCCGGCACATGATCAGTGCATGCTCAGTCACGATATCAGTGCCTGCTCAGCCACGTGATCACTGACGGCACAGTCACGTGATCAGCGCCTCTCAGTCACGTGATCACCATATGATAAACACGTGATCAGTGAACGACCAGCCACGTGATCACTGCATGCGCGGTCAGGTGGTCAGTTCCTGATCAGCCACCTGATCAGTGCGTGCACAGTCCCCTGATCAGCGCCTGTCAGTCACTGATCACTGCCTGATAAACACGTGATCAGTGCATGATGAGCCATGTGATCAGTTCGTGCACAGTCCCATGATCAGCGCCTGTCAGTCACTGATCACTGCCTGATAAACACGTGATCAGTGCCCGAACAGCCACGTCATCAGTGCATGCGCAGTCACGTGATCAGTGCATGATAGCCACGTGATCAGTGCGTGCACAGTCCCATGATCAGCGCCTGTCAGTCACTGATCATTGCCTGATAAACACGTGATCAGTGCATGATGAGCCATGTGATCAGTGCCCGATCAGCCACGTCATCAGTGCATGCGCAGTCACGTCATCAGTGCATGATAGCCACGTGATCAGTGCATGCTCAGTCACGTGATCTGGACTTGATCAGCCACGTGATCAGTGCCTGCAGAGTCACGTGATCAGGGCCTGCTGAGCTGCGTGATTCCTGCCGGCTCATCTGCATGACAATTGCCAGCTGAGCTGCGTGATTCCTGTCGGCTCATCTGCTTGACAATTGCCAGCTGAGCTGCGTGATTCCTGCCTGGTCACGTGCTTGATTATTGCCAGTTGAGCAGCATGATTCGTCACTGCTGAGCTCCATGCTTATTGCCTGCTGATTGCGTGGTTCGTGTCTGCTCAGCTCTTTGAGTATTGCCTCCTGAGGTCCCTGTTCGGTCGCCACCTGCCGGGGACCAGCCCCAACTGATCCAGGGTATTCGAAGGAGAGATGGCCTAGGCGACTATTTATATGCTAATCAGAGATGTCAAGAATAATAGTATGAGGAGAGCTCAGTAGGAAAATTCGGTGGAGAAAAGAGACTGAGTAGCTTGGTTTACGCGGAAGACCAATCAAACTTCAAGACAAGAAGTTTGCACCACTTACGTAGGCCGCAGGCGCCCTCTCGAATAGCGAAAGGTGCCTCACCCTAGACACCTTCTCGAGTGGGTCTTAGCAGCCCAGGCATAATTAGTAAGCGTGGTGGGTTCCGCGCTCCAGATGGAGACTCAGCTGGAAGTTAAAGGGAAGAATGACAAGGAACTTTATGAATTGGAGCTGTAAGTTAACTCTTTGACAGAGAGAGCGAGATGGTGGTGGGGGACAGCCCCCAGTGAAATCAGAGGTGAGAGCACAAAGCAATACAGTAGGCAGACTCCGGTTTTTTGGGGGGAGATGCTCGAGAATATCCGGGTGGACTCCTGAGGCTCGATCCCGCATTTGCGTATGCCGAGCCTCCTTCCTCATGACCTTTGTCCAGAGTGGAATGCCTCCCCGGCTCCCGGCACATGATCAGTGCATGCTCAGTCACGATATCAGTGCCTGCTCAGCCACGTGATCACTGACGGCACAGTCACGTGATCAGCGCCTCTCAGTCACGTGATCACCGTATGATAAACACGTGATCAGTGAACGACCAGCCACGTGATCACTGCATGCGCGGTCAGGTGGTCAGTTCCTGATCAGCCACCTGATCAGTGCGTGCACAGTCCCCTGATCAGCGCCTGTCAGTCACTGATCACTGCCTGATAAACACGTGATCAGTGCCCGAACAGCCACGTCATCAGTGCATGCGCAGTCACGTGATCAGTGCATGATAGCCACGTGATCAGTGCGTGCACAGTCCCATGATCAGCGCCTGTCAGTCACTGATCATTGCCTGATAAACACGTGATCAGTGCATGATGAGCCATGTGATCAGTGCCCGATCAGCCACGTCATCAGTGCATGCGCAGTCACGTCATCAGTGCATGATAGCCACGTGATCAGTGCATGCTCAGTCACGTGATCTGGACTTGATCAGCCACGTGATCAGTGCCTGCAGAGTCACGTGATCAGGGCCTGCTGAGCTGCGTGATTCCTGCCGGCTCATCTGCATGACAATTGCCAGCTGAGCTGCGTGATTCCTGTCGGCTCATCTGCTTGACAATTGCCAGCTGAGCTGCGTGATTCCTGCCTGGTCACGTGCTTGATTATTGCCAGTTGAGCAGCATGATTCGTCACTGCTGAGCTCCATGCTTATTGCCTGCTGATTGCGTGGTTCGTGTCTGCTCAGCTCTTTGAGTATTGCCTCCTGAGGTCCCTGTTCGGTCGCCACCTGCCGGGGACCAGCCCCAACTGATCCAGGGTATTCGAAGGAGAGATGGCCTAGGCGACTATTTATATGCTAATCAGAGATGTCAAGAATAATAGTATGAGGAGAGCTCAGTAGGAAAATTCGGTGGAGAAAAGAGACTGAGTAGCTTGGTTTACGCGGAAGACCAATCAAACTTCAAGACAAGAAGTTTGCACCACTTACGTAGGCCGCAGGCGCCCTCTCGAATAGCGAAAGGTGCCTCACCCTAGACACCTTCTCGAGTGGGTCTTAGCAGCCCAGGCATAATTAGTAAGCGTGGTGGGTTCCGCGCTCCAGATGGAGACTCAGCTGGAAGTTAAAGGGAAGAATGACAAGGAACTTTATGAATTGGAGCTGTAAGTTAACTCTTTGACAGAGAGAGCGAGATGGTGGTGGGGGACAGCCCCCAGTGAAATCAGAGGTGAGAGCACAAAGCAATACAGTAGGCAGACTCTGGTTTTTTTGGGGGGAGATGCTCGAGAATATCCGGGTGGACTCCTGAGGCTCGATCCCGCATTTGCGTATGCCGAGCCTCCTTCCTCATGACCTTTGTCCAGAGTGGAATGCCTCCCCGGCTCCCGGCACATGATCAGTGCATGCTCAGTCACGATATCAGTGCCTGCTCAGCCACGTGATCACTGACGGCACAGTCACGTGATCAGCGCCTCTCAGTCACGTGATCACCGTATGATAAACACGTGATCAGTGATCAACCAGCCACGTGATCACTGCATGCGAGGTCAGGTGGTCAGTTCCTGATCAGCCACCTGATCAGTGCGTGCACAGTCCCCTGATCAGCGCCTGTCAGTCACTGATCACTGCAAACACGTGATCAGTGCCCGACCACGTCATCAGTGCATGCGCAGTCACGTGATCAGTGCATGATAGCCACGTGATCAGTGCGTGCACAGTCCCCTGATCAGCGCCTGTCAGTCACTGATCACTGCCTGATAAACACGTGATCAGTGCATGATGTGATCAGTGCGTGCACAGTCCCCTGAGCGCCTGTCAGTCACTGATCACTGCCTGATAAACACGTGATCAGTGCCCGAACAGCCACGTCATCAGTGCATGCGCAGTCACGTGATCAGTGCATGATAGCCACGTGATCAGTGCGTGCACAGTCCCATGATCAGCGCCTGTCAGTCACTGATCATTGCCTGATAAACACGTGATCAGTGCATGATGAGCCATGTGATCAGTGCCCGATCAGCCACGTCATCAGTGCATGCGCAGTCACGTCATCAGTGCATGATAGCCACGTGATCAGTGCATGCTCAGTCACGTGATCTGGACTTGATCAGCCACGTGATCAGTGCCTGCAGAGTCACGTGATCAGGGCCTGCTGAGCTGCGTGATTCCTGCCGGCTCATCTGCATGACAATTGCCAGCTGAGCTGCGTGATTCCTGTCGGCTCATCTGCTTGACAATTGCCAGCTGAGCTGCGTGATTCCTGCCTGGTCACGTGCTTGATTATTGCCAGTTGAGCAGCATGATTCGTCACTGCTGAGCTCCATGCTTATTGCCTGCTGATTGCGTGGTTCGTGTCTGCTCAGCTCTTTGAGTATTGCCTCCTGAGGTCCCTGTTCGGTCGCCACCTGCCGGGGACCAGCCCCAACTGATCCAGGGTATTCGAAGGAGAGATGGCCTAGGCGACTATTTATATGCTAATCAGAGATGTCAAGAATAATAGTATGAGGAGAGCTCAGTAGGAAAATTCGGTGGAGAAAAGAGACTGAGTAGCTTGGTTTACGCGGAAGACCAATCAAACTTCAAGACAAGAAGTTTGCACCACTTACGTAGGCCGCAGGCGCCCTCTCGAATAGCGAAAGGTGCCTCACCCTAGACACCTTCTCGAGTGGGTCTTAGCAGCCCAGGCATAATTAGTAAGCGTGGTGGGTTCCGCGCTCCAGATGGAGACTCAGCTGGAAGTTAAAGGGAAGAATGACAAGGAACTTTATGAATTGGAGCTGTAAGTTAACTCTTTGACAGAGAGAGCGAGATGGTGGTGGGGGACAGCCCCCAGTGAAATCAGAGGTGAGAGCACAAAGCAATACAGTAGGCAGACTCCGGTTTTTTTGGGGGGAGATGCTCGAGAATATCCGGGTGGACTCCTGAGGCTCGATCCCGCATTTGCGTATGCCGAGCCTCCTTCCTCATGACCTTTGTCCAGAGTGGAATGCCTCCCCGGCTCCCGGCACATGATCAGTGCATGCTCAGTCACGATATCAGTGCCTGCTCAGCCACGTGATCACTGACGGCACAGTCACGTGATCAGCGCCTCTCAGTCACGTGATCACCGTATGATAAACACGTGATCAGTGAACGACCAGCCACGTGATCACTGCATGCGCGGTCAGGTGGTCAGTTCCTGATCAGCCACCTGATCAGTGCGTGCACAGTCCCCTGATCAGCGCCTGTCAGTCACTGATCACTGCCTGATAAACACGTGATCAGTGCCCGAACAGCCACGTCATCAGTGCATGCGCAGTCACGTGATCAGTGCATGATAGCCACGTGATCAGTGCGTGCACAGTCCCATGATCAGCGCCTGTCAGTCACTGATCATTGCCTGATAAACACGTGATCAGTGCATGATGAGCCATGTGATCAGTGCCCGATCAGCCACGTCATCAGTGCATGCGCAGTCACGTCATCAGTGCATGATAGCCACGTGATCAGTGCATGCTCAGTCACGTGATCTGGACTTGATCAGCCACGTGATCAGTGCCTGCAGAGTCACGTGATCAGGGCCTGCTGAGCTGCGTGATTCCTGCCGGCTCATCTGCATGACAATTGCCAGCTGAGCTGCGTGATTCCTGTCGGCTCATCTGCTTGACAATTGCCAGCTGAGCTGCGTGATTCCTGCCTGGTCACGTGCTTGATTATTGCCAGTTGAGCAGCATGATTCGTCACTGCTGAGCTCCATGCTTATTGCCTGCTGATTGCGTGGTTCGTGTCTGCTCAGCTCTTTGAGTATTGCCTCCTGAGGTCCCTGTTCGGTCGCCACCTGCCGGGGACCAGCCCCAACTGATCCAGGGTATTCGAAGGAGAGATGGCCTAGGCGACTATTTATATGCTAATCAGAGATGTCAAGAATAATAGTATGAGGAGAGCTCAGTAGGAAAATTCGGTGGAGAAAAGAGACTGAGTAGCTTGGTTTACGCGGAAGACCAATCAAACTTCAAGACAAGAAGTTTGCACCACTTACGTAGGCCGCAGGCGCCCTCTCGAATAGCGAAAGGTGCCTCACCCTAGACACCTTCTCGAGTGGGTCTTAGCAGCCCAGGCATAATTAGTAAGCGTGGTGGGTTCCGCGCTCCAGATGGAGACTCAGCTGGAAGTTAAAGGGAAGAATGACAAGGAACTTTATGAATTGGAGCTGTAAGTTAACTCTTTGACAGAGAGAGCGAGATGGTGGTGGGGGACAGCCCCCAGTGAAATCAGAGGTGAGAGCACAAAGCAATACAGTAGGCAGACTCCGGTTTTTTTGGGGGGAGATGCTCGAGAATATCCGGGTGGACTCCTGAGGCTCGATCCAGCATTTGCGTATGCCGAGCCTCCTTCCTCATGACCTTTGTCCAGAGTGGAATGCCTCCCCGGCTCCCGGCACATGATCAGTGCATGCTCAGTCACGATATCAGTGCCTGCTCAGCCACGTGATCACTGACGGCACAGTCACGTGATCAGCGCCTCTCAGTCACGTGATCACCGTATGATAAACACGTGATCAGTGAACGACCAGCCACGTGATCACTGCATGCGCGGTCAGGTGGTCAGTTCCTGATCAGCCACCTGATCAGTGCGTGCACAGTCCCCTGATCAGCGCCGGTCAGTCACTGATCATTGCCTGATAAACACGTGATCAGTGCATGATGAGCCATGTGATCAGTGCCCGATCAGCCACGTCATCAGTGCATGCGCAGTCACGTCATCAGTGCATGATAGCCACGTGATCAGTGCATGCTCAGTCACGTGATCTGGACTTGATCAGCCACGTGATCAGTGCCTGCAGAGTCACGTGATCAGGGCCTGCTGAGCTGCGTGATTCCTGCCGGCTCATCTGCATGACAATTGCCAGCTGAGCTGCGTGATTCCTGTCGGCTCATCTGCTTGACAATTGCCAGCTGAGCTGCGTGATTCCTGCCTGGTCACGTGCTTGATTATTGCCAGTTGAGCAGCATGATTCGTCACTGCTGAGCTCCATGCTTATTGCCTGCTGATTGCGTGGTTCGTGTCTGCTCAGCTCTTTGAGTATTGCCTCCTGAGGTCCCTGTTCGGTCGCCACCTGCCGGGGACCAGCCCCAACTGATCCAGGGTATTCGAAGGAGAGATGGCCTAGGCGACTATTTATATGCTAATCAGAGATGTCAAGAATAATAGTATGAGGAGAGCTCAGTAGGAAAATTCGGTGGAGAAAAGAGACTGAGTAGCTTGGTTTACGCGGAAGACCAATCAAACTTCAAGACAAGAAGTTTGCACCACTTACGTAGGCCGCAGGCGCCCTCTCGAATAGCGAAAGGTGCCTCACCCTAGACACCTTCTCGAGTGGGTCTTAGCAGCCCAGGCATAATTAGTAAGCGTGGTGGGTTCCGCGCTCCAGATGGAGACTCAGCTGGAAGTTAAAGGGAAGAATGACAAGGAACTTTATGAATTGGAGCTGTAAGTTAACTCTTTGACAGAGAGAGCGAGATGGTGGTGGGGGACAGCCCCCAGTGAAATCAGAGGTGAGAGCACAAAGCAATACAGTAGGCAGACTCCGGTTTTTTTGGGGGAGATGCTCGAGAATATCCGGGTGGACTCCTGAGGCTCGATCCCGCATTTGCGTATGCCGAGCCTCCTTCCTCATGACCTTTGTCCAGAGTGGAATGCCTCCCCGGCTCCCGGCACATGATCAGTGCATGCTCAGTCACGATATCAGTGCCTGCTCAGCCACGTGATCACTGACGGCACAGTCACGTGATCAGCGCCTCTCAGTCACGTGATCACCGTATGATAAACACGTGATCAGTGAACGACCAGCCACGTGATCACTGCATGCGCGGTCAGGTGGTCAGTTCCTGATCAGCCACCTGATCAGTGCGTGCACAGTCCCCTGATCAGCGCCTGTCAGTCACTGATCACTGCCTGATAAACACGTGATCAGTGCCCGAACAGCCACGTCATCAGTGCATGCGCAGTCACGTGATCAGTGCATGATAGCCACGTGATCAGTGCGTGCACAGTCCCATGATCAGCGCCTGTCAGTCACTGATCATTGCCTGATAAACACGTGATCAGTGCATGATGAGCCATGTGATCAGTGCCCGATCAGCCACGTCATCAGTGCATGCGCAGTCACGTCATCAGTGCATGATAGCCACGTGATCAGTGCATGCTCAGTCACGTGATCTGGACTTGATCAGCCACGTGATCAGTGCCTGCAGAGTCACGTGATCAGAGCCTGCTGAGCTGTGTGATTCCTGCCGGCTCATCTGCATGACAATTGCCAGCTGAGCTGCGTGATTCCTGCCTGGTCACGTGCTTGATTATTGCCAGTTGAGCAGCATGATTCGTCACTGCTGAGCTCCATGCTTATTGCCTGCTGATTGCGTGGTTCGTGTCTGCTCAGCTCTTTGAGTATTGCCTCCTGAGGTCCCTGTTCGGTCGCCACCTGCCGGGGACCAGCCCCAACTGATCCAGGGTATTCGAAGGAGAGATGGCCTAGGCGACTATTTATATGCTAATCAGAGATGTCAAGAATAATAGTATGAGGAGAGCTCAGTAGGAAAATTCGGTGGAGAAAAGAGACTGAGTAGCTTGGTTTACGCGGAAGACCAATCAAACTTCAAGACAAGAAGTTTGCACCACTTACGTAGGCCGCAGGCGCCCTCTCGAATAGCGAAAGGTGCCTCACCCTAGACACCTTCTCGAGTGGGTCTTAGCAGCCCAGGCATAATTAGTAAGCGTGGTGGGTTCCGCGCTCCAGATGGAGACTCAGCTGGAAGTTAAAGGGAAGAATGACAAGGAACTTTATGAATTGGAGCTGTAAGTTAACTCTTTGACAGAGAGAGCGAGATGGTGGTGGGGGACAGCCCCCAGTGAAATCAGAGGTGAGAGCACAAAGCAATACAGTAGGCAGACTCCGGTTTTTTTGGGGGGAGATGCTCGAGAATATCCGGGTGGACTCCTGAGGCTCGATCCCGCATTTGCGTATGCCGAGCCTCCTTCCTCATGACCTTTGTCCAGAGTGGAATGCCTCCCCGGCTCCCGGCACATGATCAGTGCATGCTCAGTCACGATATCAGTGCCTGCTCAGCCACGTGATCACTGACGGCACAGTCACGTGATCAGCGCCTCTCAGTCACGTGATCACCGTATGATAAACACGTGATCAGTGAACGACCAGCCACGTGATCACTGCATGCGCGGTCAGGTGGTCAGTTCCTGATCAGCCACCTGATCAGTGCGTGCACAGTCCCCTGATCAGCGCCTGTCAGTCACTGATCACTGCCTGATAAACACGTGATCAGTGCCCGAACAGCCACGTCATCAGTGCATGCGCAGTCACGTGATCAGTGCATGATAGCCACGTGATCAGTGCGTGCACAGTCCCATGATCAGCGCCTGTCAGTCACTGATCATTGCCTGATAAACACGTGATCAGTGCATGATGAGCCATGTGATCAGTGCCCGATCAGCCACGTCATCAGTGCATGCGCAGTCACGTCATCAGTGCATGATAGCCACGTGATCAGTGCATGCTCAGTCACGTGATCTGGACTTGATCAGCCACGTGATCAGTGCCTGCAGAGTCACGTGATCAGGGCCTGCTGAGCTGCGTGATTCCTGCCGGCTCATCTGCATGACAATTGCCAGCTGAGCTGCGTGATTCCTGTCGGCTCATCTGCTTGACAATTGCCAGCTGAGCTGCGTGATTCCTGCCTGGTCACGTGCTTGATTATTGCCAGTTGAGCAGCATGATTCGTCACTGCTGAGCTCCATGCTTATTGCCTGCTGATTGCGTGGTTCGTGTCTGCTCAGCTCTTTGAGTATTGCCTCCTGAGGTCCCTGTTCGGTCGCCACCTGCCGGGGACCAGCCCCAACTGATCCAGGGTATTCGAAGGAGAGATGGCCTAGGCGACTATTTATATGCTAATCAGAGATGTCAAGAATAATAGTATGAGGAGAGCTCAGTAGGAAAATTCGGTGGAGAAAAGAGACTGAGTAGCTTGGTTTACGCGGAAGACCAATCAAACTTCAAGACAAGAAGTTTGCACCACTTACGTAGGCCGCAGGCGCCCTCTCGAATAGCGAAAGGTGCCTCACCCTAGACACCTTCTCGAGTGGGTCTTAGCAGCCCAGGCATAATTAGTAAGCGTGGTGGGTTCCGCGCTCCAGATGGAGACTCAGCTGGAAGTTAAAGGGAAGAATGACAAGGAACTTTATGAATTGGAGCTGTAAGTTAACTCTTTGACAGAGAGAGCGAGATGGTGGTGGGGGACAGCCCCCAGTGAAATCAGAGGTGAGAGCACAAAGCAATACAGTAGGCAGACTCCGGTTTTTGGGGGGAGATGCTCGAGAATATCCGGGTGGACTCCTGAGGCTCGATCCCGCATTTGCGTATGCCGAGCCTCCTTCCTCATGACCTTTGTCCAGAGTGGAATGCCTCCCCGGCTCCCGGCACATGATCAGTGCATGCTCAGTCACGATATCAGTGCCTGCTCAGCCACGTGATCACTGACGGCACAGTCACGTGATCAGCGCCTCTCAGTCACGTGATCACCGTATGATAAACACGTGATCAGTGAACGACCAGCCACGTGATCACTGCATGCGCGGTCAGGTGGTCAGTTCCTGATCAGCCACCTGATCAGTGCGTGCACAGTCCCCTGATCAGCGCCTGTCAGTCACTGATCATTGCCTGATAAACACGTGATCAGTGCATGATGAGCCATGTGATCAGTGCCCGATCAGCCACGTCATCAGTGCATGCGCAGTCACGTCATCAGTGCATGATAGCCACGTGATCAGTGCATGCTCAGTCACGTGATCTGGACTTGATCAGCCACGTGATCAGTGCCTGCAGAGTCACGTGATCAGGGCCTGCTGAGCTGCGTGATTCCTGCCGGCTCATCTGCATGACAATTGCCAGCTGAGCTGCGTGATTCCTGTCGGCTCATCTGCTTGACAATTGCCAGCTGAGCTGCGTGATTCCTGCCTGGTCACGTGCTTGATTATTGCCAGTTGAGCAGCATGATTCGTCACTGCTGAGCTCCATGCTTATTGCCTGCTGATTGCGTGGTTCGTGTCTGCTCAGCTCTTTGAGTATTGCCTCCTGAGGTCCCTGTTCGGTCGCCACCTGCCGGGGACCAGCCCCAACTGATCCAGGGTATTCGAAGGAGAGATGGCCTAGGCGACTATTTATATGCTAATCAGAGATGTCAAGAATAATAGTATGAGGAGAGCTCAGTAGGAAAATTCGGTGGAGAAAAGAGACTGAGTAGCTTGGTTTACGCGGAAGACCAATCAAACTTCAAGACAAGAAGTTTGCACCACTTACGTAGGCCGCAGGCGCCCTCTCGAATAGCGAAAGGTGCCTCACCCTAGACACCTTCTCGAGTGGGTCTTAGCAGCCCAGGCATAATTAGTAAGCGTGGTGGGTTCCGCGCTCCAGATGGAGACTCAGCTGGAAGTTAAAGGGAAGAATGACAAGGAACTTTATGAATTGGAGCTGTAAGTTAACTCTTTGACAGAGAGAGCGAGATGGTGGTGGGGGACAGCCCCCAGTGAAATCAGAGGTGAGAGCACAAAGCAATACAGTAGGCAGACTCCGGTTTTTTTGGGGGAGATGCTCGAGAATATCCGGGTGGACTCCTGAGGCTCGATCCCGCATTTGCGTATGCCGAGCCTCCTTCCTCATGACCTTTGTCCAGAGTGGAATGCCTCCCCGGCTCCCGGCACATGATCAGTGCATGCTCAGTCACGATATCAGTGCCTGCTCAGCCACGTGATCACTGACGGCACAGTCACGTGATCAGCGCCTCTCAGTCACGTGATCACCGTATGATAAACACGTGATCAGTGAACGACCAGCCACGTGATCACTGCATGCGCGGTCAGGTGGTCAGTTCCTGATCAGCCACCTGATCAGTGCGTGCACAGTCCCCTGATCAGCGCCTGTCAGTCACTGATCACTGCCTGATAAACACGTGATCAGTGCCCGAACAGCCACGTCATCAGTGCATGCGCAGTCACGTGATCAGTGCATGATAGCCACGTGATCAGTGCGTGCACAGTCCCATGATCAGCGCCTGTCAGTCACTGATCATTGCCTGATAAACACGTGATCAGTGCATGATGAGCCATGTGATCAGTGCCCGATCAGCCACGTCATCAGTGCATGCGCAGTCACGTCATCAGTGCATGATAGCCACGTGATCAGTGCATGCTCAGTCACGTGATCTGGACTTGATCAGCCACGTGATCAGTGCCTGCAGAGTCACGTGATCAGGGCCTGCTGAGCTGCGTGATTCCTGCCGGCTCATCTGCATGACAATTGCCAGCTGAGCTGGGAGATTCCTGCCTGGTCACGTGCTTGATTATTGCCAGTTGAGCAGCATGATTCGTCACTGCTGAGCTCCATGCTTATTGCCTGCTGATTGCGTGGTTCGTGTCTGCTCAGCTCTTTGAGTATTGCCTCCTGAGGTCCCTGTTCGGTCGCCACCTGCCGGGGACCAGCCCCAACTGATCCAGGGTATTCGAAGGAGAGATGGCCTAGGCGACTATTTATATGCTAATCAGAGATGTCAAGAATAATAGTATGAGGAGAGCTCAGTAGGAAAATTCGGTGGAGAAAAGAGACTGAGTAGCTTGGTTTACGCGGAAGACCAATCAAACTTCAAGACAAGAAGTTTGCACCACTTACGTAGGCCGCAGGCGCCCTCTCGAATAGCGAAAGGTGCCTCACCCTAGACACCTTCTCGAGTGGGTCTTAGCAGCCCAGGCATAATTAGTAAGCGTGGTGGGTTCCGCGCTCCAGATGGAGACTCAGCTGGAAGTTAAAGGGAAGAATGACAAGGAACTTTATGAATTGGAGCTGTAAGTTAACTCTTTGACAGAGAGAGCGAGATGGTGGTGGGGGACAGCCCCCAGTGAAATCAGAGGTGAGAGCACAAAGCAATACAGTAGGCAGACTCCGGTTTTTTTGGGGGGAGATGCTCGAGAATATCCGGGTGGACTCCTGAGGCTCGATCCCGCATTTGCGTATGCCGAGCCTCCTTCCTCATGACCTTTGTCCAGAGTGGAATGCCTCCCCGGCTCCCGGCACATGATCAGTGCATGCTCAGTCACGATATCAGTGCCTGCTCAGCCACGTGATCACTGACGGCACAGTCACGTGATCAGCGCCTCTCAGTCACGTGATCACCGTATGATAAACACGTGATCAGTGAACGACCAGCCACGTGATCACTGCATGCGCGGTCAGGTGGTCAGTTCCTGATCAGCCACCTGATCAGTGCGTGCACAGTCCCCTGATCAGCGCCTGTCAGTCACTGATCACTGCCTGATAAACACGTGATCAGTGCCCGAACAGCCACGTCATCAGTGCATGCGCAGTCACGTGATCAGTGCATGATAGCCACGTGATCAGTGCGTGCACAGTCCCATGATCAGCGCCTGTCAGTCACTGATCATTGCCTGATAAACACGTGATCAGTGCATGATAGCCACGTGATCAGTGCATGCTCAGTCACGTGATCTGGACTTGATCAGCCACGTGATCAGTGCCTGCAGAGTCACGTGATCAGGGCCTGCTGAGCTGCGTGATTCCTGCCGGCTCATCTGCATGACAATTGCCAGCTGAGCTGCGTGATTCCTGTCGGCTCATCTGCTTGACAATTGCCAGCTGAGCTGCGTGATTCCTGCCTGGTCACGTGCTTGATTATTGCCAGTTGAGCAGCATGATTCGTCACTGCTGAGCTCCATGCTTATTGCCTGCTGATTGCGTGGTTCGTGTCTGCTCAGCTCTTTGAGTATTGCCTCCTGAGGTCCCTGTTCGGTCGCCACCTGCCGGGGACCAGCCCCAACTGATCCAGGGTATTCGAAGGAGAGATGGCCTAGGCGACTATTTATATGCTAATCAGAGATGTCAAGAATAATAGTATGAGGAGAGCTCAGTAGGAAAATTCGGTGGAGAAAAGAGACTGAGTAGCTTGGTTTACGCGGAAGACCAATCAAACTTCAAGACAAGAAGTTTGCACCACTTACGTAGGCCGCAGGCGCCCTCTCGAATAGCGAAAGGTGCCTCACCCTAGACACCTTCTCGAGTGGGTCTTAGCAGCCCAGGCATAATTAGTAAGCGTGGTGGGTTCCGCGCTCCAGATGGAGACTCAGCTGGAAGTTAAAGGGAAGAATGACAAGGAACTTTATGAATTGGAGCTGTAAGTTAACTCTTTGACAGAGAGAGCGAGATGGTGGTGGGGGACAGCCCCCAGTGAAATCAGAGGTGAGAGCACAAAGCAATACAGTAGGCAGACTCCGGTTTTTTTGGGGGGAGATGCTCGAGAATATCCGGGTGGACTCCTGAGGCTCGATCCCGCATTTGCGTATGCCGAGCCTCCTTCCTCATGACCTTTGTCCAGAGTGGAATGCCTCCCCGGCTCCCGGCACATGATCAGTGCATGCTCAGTCACGATATCAGTGCCTGCTCAGCCACGTGATCACTGACGGCACAGTCACGTGATCAGCGCCTCTCAGTCACGTGATCACCGTATGATAAACACGTGATCAGTGAACGACCAGCCACGTGATCACTGCATGCGCGGTCAGGTGGTCAGTTCCTGATCAGCCACCTGATCAGTGCGTGCACAGTCCCCTGATCAGCGCCTGTCAGTCACTGATCACTGCCTGATAAACACGTGATCAGTGCCCGAACAGCCACGTCATCAGTGCATGCGCAGTCACGTGATCAGTGCATGATAGCCACGTGATCAGTGCGTGCACAGTCCCATGATCAGCGCCTGTCAGTCACTGATCATTGCCTGATAAACACGTGATCAGTGCATGATGAGCCATGTGATCAGTGCCCGATCAGCCACGTCATCAGTGCATGCGCAGTCACGTCATCAGTGCATGATAGCCACGTGATCAGTGCATGCTCAGTCACGTGATCTGGACTTGATCAGCCACGTGATCAGTGCCTGCAGAGTCACGTGATCAGGGCCTGCTGAGCTGCGTGATTCCTGCCGGCTCATCTGCATGACAATTGCCAGCTGAGCTGCGTGATTCCTGTCGGCTCATCTGCTTGACAATTGCCAGCTGAGCTGCGTGATTCCTGCCTGGTCACGTGCTTGATTATTGCCAGTTGAGCAGCATGATTCGTCACTGCTGAGCTCCATGCTTATTGCCTGCTGATTGCGTGGTTCGTGTCTGCTCAGCTCTTTGAGTATTGCCTCCTGAGGTCCCTGTTCGGTCGCCACCTGCCGGGGACCAGCCCCAACTGATCCAGGGTATTCGAAGGAGAGATGGCCTAGGCGACTATTTATATGCTAATCAGAGATGTCAAGAATAATAGTATGAGGAGAGCTCAGTAGGAAAATTCGGTGGAGAAAAGAGACTGAGTAGCTTGGTTTACGCGGAAGACCAATCAAACTTCAAGACAAGAAGTTTGCACCACTTACGTAGGCCGCAGGCGCCCTCTCGAATAGCGAAAGGTGCCTCACCCTAGACACCTTCTCGAGTGGGTCTTAGCAGCCCAGGCATAATTAGTAAGCGTGGTGGGTTCCGCGCTCCAGATGGAGACTCAGCTGGAAGTTAAAGGGAAGAATGACAAGGAACTTTATGAATTGGAGCTGTAAGTTAACTCTTTGACAGAGAGAGCGAGATGGTGGTGGGGGACAGCCCCCAGTGAAATCAGAGGTGAGAGCACAAAGCAATACAGTAGGCAGACTCCGGTTTTTTTGGGGGGAGATGCTCGAGAATATCCGGGTGGACTCCTGAGGCTCGATCCCGCATTTGCGTATGCCGAGCCTCCTTCCTCATGACCTTTGTCCAGAGTGGAATGCCTCCCCGGCTCCCGGCACATGATCAGTGCATGCTCAGTCACGATATCAGTGCCTGCTCAGCCACGTGATCACTGACGGCACAGTCACGTGATCAGCGCCTCTCAGTCACGTGATCACCGTATGATAAACACGTGATCAGTGAACGACCAGCCACGTGATCACTGCATGCGCGGTCAGGTGGTCAGTTCCTGATCAGCCACCTGATCAGTGCGTGCACAGTCCCCTGATCAGCGCCTGTCAGTCACTGATCACTGCCTGATAAACACGTGATCAGTGCCCGAACAGCCACGTCATCAGTGCATGCGCAGTCACGTGATCAGTGCATGATAGCCACGTGATCAGTGCGTGCACAGTCCCATGATCAGCGCCTGTCAGTCACTGATCATTGCCTGATAAACACGTGATCAGTGCATGATGAGCCATGTGATCAGTGCCCGATCAGCCACGTCATCAGTGCATGCGCAGTCACGTCATCAGTGCATGATAGCCACGTGATCAGTGCATGCTCAGTCACGTGATCTGGACTTGATCAGCCACGTGATCAGTGCCTGCAGAGTCACGTGATCAGGGCCTGCTGAGCTGCGTGATTCCTGCCGGCTCATCTGCATGACAATTGCCAGCTGAGCTGCGTGATTCCTGTCGGCTCATCTGCTTGACAATTGCCAGCTGAGCTGCGTGATTCCTGCCTGGTCACGTGCTTGATTATTGCCAGTTGAGCAGCATGATTCGTCACTGCTGAGCTCCATGCTTATTGCCTGCTGATTGCGTGGTTCGTGTCTGCTCAGCTCTTTGAGTATTGCCTCCTGAGGTCCCTGTTCGGTCGCCACCTGCCGGGGACCAGCCCCAACTGATCCAGGGTATTCGAAGGAGAGATGGCCTAGGCGACTATTTATATGCTAATCAGAGATGTCAAGAATAATAGTATGAGGAGAGCTCAGTAGGAAAATTCGGTGGAGAAAAGAGACTGAGTAGCTTGGTTTACGCGGAAGACCAATCAAACTTCAAGACAAGAAGTTTGCACCACTTACGTAGGCCGCAGGCGCCCTCTCGAATAGCGAAAGGTGCCTCACCCTAGACACCTTCTCGAGTGGGTCTTAGCAGCCCAGGCATAATTAGTAAGCGTGGTGGGTTCCGCGCTCCAGATGGAGACTCAGCTGGAAGTTAAAGGGAAGAATGACAAGGAACTTTATGAATTGGAGCTGTAAGTTAACTCTTTGACAGAGAGAGCGAGATGGTGGTGGGGGACAGCCCCCAGTGAAATCAGAGGTGAGAGCACAAAGCAATACAGTAGGCAGACTCCGGTTTTTTGGGGGGAGATGCTCGAGAATATCCGGGTGGACTCCTGAGGCTCGATCCCGCATTTGCGTATGCCGAGCCTCCTTCCTCATGACCTTTGTCCAGAGTGGAATGCCTCCCCGGCTCCCGGCACATGATCAGTGCATGCTCAGTCACGATATCAGTGCCTGCTCAGCCACGTGATCACTGACGGCACAGTCACGTGATCAGCGCCTCTCAGTCACGTGATCACCGTATGATAAACACGTGATCAGTGAACGACCAGCCACGTGATCACTGCATGCGCGGTCAGGTGGTCAGTTCCTGATCAGCCACCTGATCAGTGCGTGCACAGTCCCCTGATCAGCGCCTGTCAGTCACTGATCACTGCCTGATAAACACGTGATCAGTGCCCGAACAGCCACGTCATCAGTGCATGCGCAGTCACGTGATCAGTGCATGATAGCCACGTGATCAGTGCGTGCACAGTCCCATGATCAGCGCCTGTCAGTCACTGATCATTGCCTGATAAACACGTGATCAGTGCATGATGAGCCATGTGATCAGTGCCCGATCAGCCACGTCATCAGTGCATGCGCAGTCACGTCATCAGTGCATGATAGCCACGTGATCAGTGCATGCTCAGTCACGTGATCTGGACTTGATCAGCCACGTGATCAGTGCCTGCAGAGTCACGTGATCAGGGCCTGCTGAGCTGCGTGATTCCTGCCGGCTCATCTGCATGACAATTGCCAGCTGAGCTGCGTGATTCCTGTCGGCTCATCTGCTTGACAATTGCCAGCTGAGCTGCGTGATTCCTGCCTGGTCACGTGCTTGATTATTGCCAGTTGAGCAGCATGATTCGTCACTGCTGAGCTCCATGCTTATTGCCTGCTGATTGCGTGGTTCGTGTCTGCTCAGCTCTTTGAGTATTGCCTCCTGAGGTCCCTGTTCGGTCGCCACCTGCCGGGGACCAGCCCCAACTGATCCAGGGTATTCGAAGGAGAGATGGCCTAGGCGACTATTTATATGCTAATCAGAGATGTCAAGAATAATAGTATGAGGAGAGCTCAGTAGGAAAATTCGGTGGAGAAAAGAGACTGAGTAGCTTGGTTTACGCGGAAGACCAATCAAACTTCAAGACAAGAAGTTTGCACCACTTACGTAGGCCGCAGGCGCCCTCTCGAATAGCGAAAGGTGCCTCACCCTAGACACCTTCTCGAGTGGGTCTTAGCAGCCCAGGCATAATTAGTAAGCGTGGTGGGTTCCGCGCTCCAGATGGAGACTCAGCTGGAAGTTAAAGGGAAGAATGACAAGGAACTTTATGAATTGGAGCTGTAAGTTAACTCTTTGACAGAGAGAGCGAGATGGTGGTGGGGGACAGCCCCCAGTGAAATCAGAGGTGAGAGCACAAAGCAATACAGTAGGCAGACTCCGGTTTTTTTGGGGGGAGATGCTCGAGAATATCCGGGTGGACTCCTGAGGCTCGATCCCGCATTTGCGTATGCCGAGCCTCCTTCCTCATGACCTTTGTCCAGAGTGGAATGCCTCCCCGGCTCCCGGCACATGATCAGTGCATGCTCAGTCACGATATCAGTGCCTGCTCAGCCACGTGATCACTGACGGCACAGTCACGTGATCAGCGCCTCTCAGTCACGTGATCACCGTATGATAAACACGTGATCAGTGAACGACCAGCCACGTGATCACTGCATGCGCGGTCAGGTGGTCAGTTCCTGATCAGCCACCTGATCAGTGCGTGCACAGTCCCCTGATCAGCGCCTGTCAGTCACTGATCACTGCCTGATAAACACGTGATCAGTGCCCGAACAGCCACGTCATCAGTGCATGCGCAGTCACGTGATCAGTGCATGATAGCCACGTGATCAGTGCGTGCACAGTCCCATGATCAGCGCCTGTCAGTCACTGATCATTGCCTGATAAACACGTGATCAGTGCATGATGAGCCATGTGATCAGTGCCCGATCAGCCACGTCATCAGTGCATGCGCAGTCACGTCATCAGTGCATGATAGCCACGTGATCAGTGCATGCTCAGTCACGTGATCTGGACTTGATCAGCCACGTGATCAGTGCCTGCAGAGTCACGTGATCAGGGCCTGCTGAGCTGCGTGATTCCTGCCGGCTCATCTGCATGACAATTGCCAGCTGAGCTGCGTGATTCCTGTCGGCTCATCTGCTTGACAATTGCCAGCTGAGCTGCGTGATTCCTGCCTGGTCACGTGCTTGATTATTGCCAGTTGAGCAGCATGATTCGTCACTGCTGAGCTCCATGCTTATTGCCTGCTGATTGCGTGGTTCGTGTCTGCTCAGCTCTTTGAGTATTGCCTCCTGAGGTCCCTGTTCGGTCGCCACCTGCCGGGGACCAGCCCCAACTGATCCAGGGTATTCGAAGGAGAGATGGCCTAGGCGACTATTTATATGCTAATCAGAGATGTCAAGAATAATAGTATGAGGAGAGCTCAGTAGGAAAATTCGGTGGAGAAAAGAGACTGAGTAGCTTGGTTTACGCGGAAGACCAATCAAACTTCAAGACAAGAAGTTTGCACCACTTACGTAGGCCGCAGGCGCCCTCTCGAATAGCGAAAGGTGCCTCACCCTAGACACCTTCTCGAGTGGGTCTTAGCAGCCCAGGCATAATTAGTAAGCGTGGTGGGTTCCGCGCTCCAGATGGAGACTCAGCTGGAAGTTAAAGGGAAGAATGACAAGGAACTTTATGAATTGGAGCTGTAAGTTAACTCTTTGACAGAGAGAGCGAGATGGTGGTGGGGGACAGCCCCCAGTGAAATCAGAGGTGAGAGCACAAAGCAATACAGTAGGCAGACTCCGGTTTTTTTGGGGGGAGATGCTCGAGAATATCCGGGTGGACTCCTGAGGCTCGATCCCGCATTTGCGTATGCCGAGCCTCCTTCCTCATGACCTTTGTCCAGAGTGGAATGCCTCCCCGGCTCCCGGCACATGATCAGTGCATGCTCAGTCACGATATCAGTGCCTGCTCAGCCACGTGATCACTGACGGCACAGTCACGTGATCAGCGCCTCTCAGTCACGTGATCACCGTATGATAAACACGTGATCAGTGAACGACCAGCCACGTGATCACTGCATGCGCGGTCAGGTGGTCAGTTCCTGATCAGCCACCTGATCAGTGCGTGCACAGTCCCCTGATCAGCGCCTGTCAGTCACTGATCACTGCCTGATAAACACGTGATCAGTGCATGATGAGCCATGTGATCAGTGCGTGCACAGTCCCATGATCAGCGCCTGTCAGTCACTGATCATTGCCTGATAAACACGTGATCAGTGCATGATGAGCCATGTGATCAGTGCCCGATCAGCCACGTCATCAGTGCATGCGCAGTCACGTCATCAGTGCATGATAGCCACGTGATCAGTGCATGCTCAGTCACGTGATCTGGACTTGATCAGCCACGTGATCAGTGCCTGCAGAGTCACGTGATCAGGGCCTGCTGAGCTGCGTGATTCCTGCCGGCTCATCTGCATGACAATTGCCAGCTGAGCTGCGTGATTCCTGTCGGCTCATCTGCTTGACAATTGCCAGCTGAGCTGCGTGATTCCTGCCTGGTCACGTGCTTGATTATTGCCAGTTGAGCAGCATGATTCGTCACTGCTGAGCTCCATGCTTATTGCCTGCTGATTGCGTGGTTCGTGTCTGCTCAGCTCTTTGAGTATTGCATCCTGAGGTCCCTGTTCGGTCGCCACCTGCCGGGGACCAGCCCCAACTGATCCAGGGTATTCGAAGGAGAGATGGCCTAGGCGACTCTTTATATGCTAATCAGAGATGTCAAGAATAATAGTATGAGGAGAGCTCAGTAGGAAAATTCGGTGGAGAAAAGAGACTGAGTAGCTTGGTTTACGCGGAAGACCAATCAAACTTCAAGACAAGAAGTTTGCACCACTTACGTAGGCCGCAGGCGCCCTCTCGAATAGCGAAAGGTGCCTCACCCTAGACACCTCGAGTGGGTCTTAGCAGCCCAGGCATAATTAGTACGCGTGGTGGGTTCCGCGCTCCAGATGGAGACTCAGCTGGAAGGTAAAGGAAAGAATGACAAGGAACTCTATGTATTGGAGCTGTAAGTTAACTCTTTGACAGAGAGAGCGAGATGGTGGTGGGGGACAGCCCCCAGTGATATCAGAGGTGAGAGCACAAAGCAATACAGTAGGCAGACTCCGGTTTTTTTGGGGGGAGATCCTCGAGAATATCCGGGTGGACTCCTGAGGCTCGATCCAGCATTTGCGTATGCCGAGCCTCCTTCCTCATGACCTTTGTCCAGAGTGGAATGCCTCCCCGGCTCCCGGCACATGATCAGTGCATGCTCAGTCACGATATCAGTGCCTGCTCAGCCACGTGATCACTGACGGCACAGTCACGTGATCAGCACCTCTCAGTCACGTGACCACCGGATGATAAACACGTGATCAGTGAACGACCAGCCACGTGATCACTGCATGCGCGGACAGGTGGTCAGTTCCTGATCAGCCACCTGATCAGTGCGTGCACAGTCCCCTGATCAGCGCCGGTCAGTCACTGATCATTGCCTGATAAACACGTGATCAGTGCATGATGAGCCATGTGATCAGTGCCCGATCAGCCACGTCATCAGTGCATGCAGTCACGTCATCAGTGCATGATAGCCACGTGATCAGTGCATGCTCAATCACGTGATCTGGACTTGATCAGCCACGTGATCAGTGCTTGCAGAGTCACGTGATCAGGGCCTGCTGAGCTGCGTGATTCCTGCCGGCTCATCTGCATGACAATTGCCAGCTGATCTGCGTGATTCCTGTCGGCTCATCTGCTTGACAATTGCCAGCTGAGCTGCGTGATTCCTGCCTGGTCACGTGCTTGATTATTGCCAGTTGAGCAGCATGATTCGTCACTGCTGAGCTCCATGCTTATTGCCTGCTGATTGCGTGGTTCGTGTCTGCTCAGCTCTTTGAGTATTGCCTCCTGAGGTCCCTGTTCGGTCGCCACCTGCCGGGGACCAGCCCCAACTGATCCAGGGTATTCGAAGGAGAGATGGCCTAGGCGACTATTTATATGCTAATCAGAGATGTCAAGAATAATAGTATGAGGAGAGCTCAGTAGGAAAATTCGGTGGAGAAAAGAGACTGAGTAGCTTGGTTTACGCGGAAGACCAATCAAACTTCAAGACAAGAAGTTTGCACCACTTACGTAGGCCGCAGGCGCCCTCTCGAATAGCGAAAGGTGCCTCACCCTAGACACCTTCTCGAGTGGGTCTTAGCAGCCCAGGCATAATTAGTAAGCGTGGTGGGTTCCGCGCTCCAGATGGAGACTCAGCTGGAAGTTAAAGGGAAGAATGACAAGGAACTTTATGAATTGGAGCTGTAAGTTAACTCTTTGACAGAGAGAGCGAGATGGTGGTGGGGGACAGCCCCCAGTGAAATCAGAGGTGAGAGCACAAAGCAATACAGTAGGCAGACTCCGGTTTTTTTGGGGGGAGATGCTCGAGAATATCCGGGTGGACTCCTGAGGCTCGATCCCGCATTTGCGTATGCCGAGCCTCCTTCCTCATGACCTTTGTCCAGAGTGGAATGCCTCCCCGGCTCCCGGCACATGATCAGTGCATGCTCAGTCACGATATCAGTGCCTGCTCAGCCACGTGATCACTGACGGCACAGTCACGTGATCAGCGCCTCTCAGTCACGTGATCACCGTATGATAAACACGTGATCAGTGAACGACCAGCCACGTGATCACTGCATGCGCGGTCAGGTGGTCAGTTCCTGATCAGCCACCTGATCAGTGCGTGCACAGTCCCCTGATCAGCGCCTGTCAGTCACTGATCACTGCCTGATAAACACGTGATCAGTGCCCGAACAGCCACGTCATCAGTGCATGCGCAGTCACGTGATCAGTGCATGATAGCCACGTGATCAGTGCGTGCACAGTCCCATGATCAGCGCCTGTCAGTCACTGATCATTGCCTGATAAACACGTGATCAGTGCATGATGAGCCATGTGATCAGTGCCCGATCAGCCACGTCATCAGTGCATGCGCAGTCACGTCATCAGTGCATGATAGCCACGTGATCAGTGCATGCTCAGTCACGTGATCTGGACTTGATCAGCCACGTGATCAGTGCCTGCAGAGTCACGTGATCAGGGCCTGCTGAGCTGCGTGATTCCTGCCGGCTCATCTGCATGACAATTGCCAGCTGAGCTGCGTGATTCCTGCCTGGTCACGTGCTTGATTATTGCCAGTTGAGCAGCATGATTCGTCACTGCTGAGCTCCATGCTTATTGCCTGCTGATTGCGTGGTTCGTGTCTGCTCAGCTCTTTGAGTATTGCCTCCTGAGGTCCCTGTTCGGTCGCCACCTGCCGGGGACCAGCCCCAACTGATCCAGGGTATTCGAAGGAGAGATGGCCTAGGCGACTATTTATATGCTAATCAGAGATGTCAAGAATAATAGTATGAGGAGAGCTCAGTAGGAAAATTCGGTGGAGAAAAGAGACTGAGTAGCTTGGTTTACGCGGAAGACCAATCAAACTTCAAGACAAGAAGTTTGCACCACTTACGTAGGCCGCAGGCGCCCTCTCGAATAGCGAAAGGTGCCTCACCCTAGACACCTTCTCGAGTGGGTCTTAGCAGCCCAGGCATAATTAGTAAGCGTGGTGGGTTCCGCGCTCCAGATGGAGACTCAGCTGGAAGTTAAAGGGAAGAATGACAAGGAACTTTATGAATTGGAGCTGTAAGTTAACTCTTTGACAGAGAGAGCGAGATGGTGGTGGGGGACAGCCCCCAGTGAAATCAGAGGTGAGAGCACAAAGCAATACAGTAGGCAGACTCCGGTTTTTTTGGGGGGAGATGCTCGAGAATATCCGGGTGGACTCCTGAGGCTCGATCCCGCATTTGCGTATGCCGAGCCTCCTTCCTCATGACCTTTGTCCAGAGTGGAATGCCTCCCCGGCTCCCGGCACATGATCAGTGCATGCTCAGTCACGATATCAGTGCCTGCTCAGCCACGTGATCACTGACGGCACAGTCACGTGATCAGCGCCTCTCAGTCACGTGATCACCGTATGATAAACACGTGATCAGTGAACGACCAGCCACGTGATCACTGCATGCGCGGTCAGGTGGTCAGTTCCTGATCAGCCACCTGATCAGTGCGTGCACAGTCCCCTGATCAGCGCCTGTCAGTCACTGATCACTGCCTGATAAACACGTGATCAGTGCCCGAACAGCCACGTCATCAGTGCATGCGCAGTCACGTGATCAGTGCATGATAGCCACGTGATCAGTGCGTGCACAGTCCCATGATCAGCGCCTGTCAGTCACTGATCATTGCCTGATAAACACGTGATCAGTGCATGATAGCCACGTGATCAGTGCATGCTCAGTCACCTGATCTGGACTTGATCAGCCACGTGATCAGTGCCTGCAGAGTCACGTGATCAGGGCCTGCTGAGTTGTGTGATTCCTGCCGGCTCATCTGCATGACAATTGCCAGCTGAGCTGCGTGATTCCTGTCGGCTCATCTGCTTGACAATTGCCTGCTGAGCTGCGTGATTCCTGCCTCGTCACGTGCTTGATTATTGCCAGTTGAGCAGCATGATTCGTCACTGCTGAGCTCCATGCTTATTGCCTGCTGATTGCGTGGTTCGTGTCTGCTCAGCTCTTTGAGTATTGCCTCCTGAGGTCCCTGTTCGGTCGCCACCTGCCGGGGACCAGCCCCAACTGATCCAGGGTATTCGAAGGAGAGATGGCCTAGGCGACTATTTATATGCTAATCAGAGATGTCAAGAATAATAGTATGAGGAGAGCTCAGTAGGAAAATTCGGTGGAGAAAAGAGACTGAGTAGCTTGGTTTACGCGGAAGACCAATCAAACTTCAAGACAAGAAGTTTGCACCACTTA
Source organism: Bos javanicus (assembly GCF_032452875.1). Taxonomy (NCBI): domain Eukaryota; kingdom Metazoa; phylum Chordata; class Mammalia; order Artiodactyla; family Bovidae; genus Bos; species Bos javanicus. The sequence goes on from NW_026893772.1 coordinate 403,218, forward strand.
CGTAGGCCGCAGGCGCCCTCTCGAATAGCGAAAGGTGCCTCACCCTAGACACCTTCTCGAGTGGGTCTTAGCAGCCCAGGCATAATTAGTAAGCGTGGTGGGTTCCGCGCTCCAGATGGAGACTCAGCTGGAAGTTAAAGGGAAGAATGACAAGGAACTTTATGAATTGGAGCTGTAAGTTAACTCTTTGACAGAGAGAGCGAGATGGTGGTGGGGGACAGCCCCCAGTGAAATCAGAGGTGAGAGCACAAAGCAATACAGTAGGCAGACTCCGGTTTTTTTGGGGGGGAGATGCTCGAGAATATCCGGGTGGACTCCTGAGGCTCGATCCCGCATTTGCGTATGCCGAGCCTCCTTCCTCATGACCTTTGTCCAGAGTGGAATGCCTCCCCGGCTCCCGGCACATGATCAGTGCATGCTCAGTCACGATATCAGTGCCTGCTCAGCCACGTGATCACTGACGGCACAGTCACGTGATCAGCGCCTCTCAGTCACGTGATCACCGTATGATAAACACGTGATCAGTGAACGACCAGCCACGTGATCACTGCATGCGCGGTCAGGTGGTCAGTTCCTGATCAGCCACCTGATCAGTGCGTGCACAGTCCCCTGATCAGCGCCTGTCAGTCACTGATCACTGCCTGATAAACACGTGATCAGTGCCCGAACAGCCACGTCATCAGTGCATGCGCAGTCACGTGATCAGTGCATGATAGCCACGTGATCAGTGCGTGCACAGTCCCATGATCAGCGCCTGTCAGTCACTGATCATTGCCTGATAAACACGTGATCAGTGCATGATGAGCCATGTGATCAGTGCCCGATCAGCCACGTCATCAGTGCATGCGCAGTCACGTCATCAGTGCATGATAGCCACGTGATCAGTGCATGCTCAGTCACGTGATCTGGACTTGATCAGCCACGTGATCAGTGCCTGCAGAGTCACGTGATCAGGGCCTGCTGAGCTGCGTGATTCCTGCCGGCTCATCTGCATGACAATTGCCAGCTGAGCTGCGTGATTCCTGTCGGCTCATCTGCTTGACAATTGCCAGCTGAGCTGCGTGATTCCTGCCTGGTCACGTGCTTGATTATTGCCAGTTGAGCAGCATGATTCGTCACTGCTGAGCTCCATGCTTATTGCCTGCTGATTGCGTGGTTCGTGTCTGCTCAGCTCTTTGAGTATTGCCTCCTGAGGTCCCTGTTCGGTCGCCACCTGCCGGGGACCAGCCCCAACTGATCCAGGGTATTCGAAGGAGAGATGGCCTAGGCGACTATTTATATGCTAATCAGAGATGTCAAGAATAATAGTATGAGGAGAGCTCAGTAGGAAAATTCGGTGGAGAAAAGAGACTGAGTAGCTTGGTTTACGCGGAAGACCAATCAAACTTCAAGACAAGAAGTTTGCACCACTTACGTAGGCCGCAGGCGCCCTCTCGAATAGCGAAAGGTGCCTCACCCTAGACACCTTCTCGAGTGGGTCTTAGCAGCCCAGGCATAATTAGTAAGCGTGGTGGGTTCCGCGCTCCAGATGGAGACTCAGCTGGAAGTTAAAGGGAAGAATGACAAGGAACTTTATGAATTGGAGCTGTAAGTTAACTCTTTGACAGAGAGAGCGAGATGGTGGTGGGGGACAGCCCCCAGTGAAATCAGAGGTGAGAGCACAAAGCAATACAGTAGGCAGACTCCGGTTTTTTTGGGGGGAGATGCTCGAGAATATCCGGGTGGACTCCTGAGGCTCGATCCCGCATTTGCGTATGCCGAGCCTCCTTCCTCATGACCTTTGTCCAGAGTGGAATGCCTCCCCGGCTCCCGGCACATGATCAGTGCATGCTCAGTCACGATATCAGTGCCTGCTCAGCCACGTGATCACTGACGGCACAGTCACGTGATCAGCGCCTCTCAGTCACGTGATCACCGTATGATAAACACGTGATCAGTGAACGACCAGCCACGTGATCACTGCATGCGCGGTCAGGTGGTCAGTTCCTGATCAGCCACCTGATCAGTGCGTGCACAGTCCCCTGATCAGCGCCTGTCAGTCACTGATCACTGCCTGATAAACACGTGATCAGTGCCCGAACAGCCACGTCATCAGTGCATGCGCAGTCACGTGATCAGTGCATGATAGCCACGTGATCAGTGCGTGCACAGTCCCATGATCAGCGCCTGTCAGTCACTGATCATTGCCTGATAAACACGTGATCAGTGCATGATGAGCCATGTGATCAGTGCCCGATCAGCCACGTCATCAGTGCATGCGCAGTCACGTCATCAGTGCATGATAGCCACGTGATCAGTGCATGCTCAGTCACGTGATCTGGACTTGATCAGCCACGTGATCAGTGCCTGCAGAGTCACGTGATCAGGGCCTGCTGAGCTGCGTGATTCCTGCCGGCTCATCTGCATGACAATTGCCAGCTGAGCTGCGTGATTCCTGTCGGCTCATCTGCTTGACAATTGCCAGCTGAGCTGCGTGATTCCTGCCTGGTCACGTGCTTGATTATTGCCAGTTGAGCAGCATGATTCGTCACTGCTGAGCTCCATGCTTATTGCCTGCTGATTGCGTGGTTCGTGTCTGCTCAGCTCTTTGAGTATTGCCTCCTGAGGTCCCTGTTCGGTCGCCACCTGCCGGGGACCAGCCCCAACTGATCCAGGGTATTCGAAGGAGAGATGGCCTAGGCGACTATTTATATGCTAATCAGAGATGTCAAGAATAATAGTATGAGGAGAGCTCAGTAGGAAAATTCGGTGGAGAAAAGAGACTGAGTAGCTTGGTTTACGCGGAAGACCAATCAAACTTCAAGACAAGAAGTTTGCACCACTTACGTAGGCCGCAGGCGCCCTCTCGAATAGCGAAAGGTGCCTCACCCTAGACACCTTCTCGAGTGGGTCTTAGCAGCCCAGGCATAATTAGTAAGCGTGGTGGGTTCCGCGCTCCAGATGGAGACTCAGCTGGAAGTTAAAGGGAAGAATGACAAGGAACTTTATGAATTGGAGCTGTAAGTTAACTCTTTGACAGAGAGAGCGAGATGGTGGTGGGGGACAGCCCCCAGTGAAATCAGAGGTGAGAGCACAAAGCAATACAGTAGGCAGACTCCGGTTTTTTTGGGGGGAGATGCTCGAGAATATCCGGGTGGACTCCTGAGGCTCGATCCCGCATTTGCGTATGCCGAGCCTCCTTCCTCATGACCTTTGTCCAGAGTGGAATGCCTCCCCGGCTCCCGGCACATGATCAGTGCATGCTCAGTCACGATATCAGTGCCTGCTCAGCCACGTGATCACTGACGGCACAGTCACGTGATCAGCGCCTCTCAGTCACGTGATCACCGTATGATAAACACGTGATCAGTGAACGACCAGCCACGTGATCACTGCATGCGCGGTCAGGTGGTCAGTTCCTGATCAGCCACCTGATCAGTGCGTGCACAGTCCCCTGATCAGCGCCTGTCAGTCACTGATCACTGCCTGATAAACACGTGATCAGTGCCCGAACAGCCACGTCATCAGTGCATGCGCAGTCACGTGATCAGTGCATGATAGCCACGTGATCAGTGCGTGCACAGTCCCATGATCAGCGCCTGTCAGTCACTGATCATTGCCTGATAAACACGTGATCAGTGCATGATGAGCCATGTGATCAGTGCCCGATCAGCCACGTCATCAGTGCATGCGCAGTCACGTCATCAGTGCATGATAGCCACGTGATCAGTGCATGCTCAGTCACGTGATCTGGACTTGATCAGCCACGTGATCAGTGCCTGCAGAGTCACGTGATCAGGGCCTGCTGAGCTGCGTGATTCCTGCCGGCTCATCTGCATGACAATTGCCAGCTGAGCTGCGTGATTCCTGTCGGCTCATCTGCTTGACAATTGCCAGCTGAGCTGCGTGATTCCTGCCTGGTCACGTGCTTGATTATTGCCAGTTGAGCAGCATGATTCGTCACTGCTGAGCTCCATGCTTATTGCCTGCTGATTGCGTGGTTCGTGTCTGCTCAGCTCTTTGAGTATTGCCTCCTGAGGTCCCTGTTCGGTCGCCACCTGCCGGGGACCAGCCCCAACTGATCCAGGGTATTCGAAGGAGAGATGGCCTAGGCGACTATTTATATGCTAATCAGAGATGTCAAGAATAATAGTATGAGGAGAGCTCAGTAGGAAAATTCGGTGGAGAAAAGAGACTGAGTAGCTTGGTTTACGCGGAAGACCAATCAAACTTCAAGACAAGAAGTTTGCACCACTTACGTAGGCCGCAGGCGCCCTCTCGAATAGCGAAAGGTGCCTCACCCTAGACACCTTCTCGAGTGGGTCTTAGCAGCCCAGGCATAATTAGTAAGCGTGGTGGGTTCCGCGCTCCAGATGGAGACTCAGCTGGAAGTTAAAGGGAAGAATGACAAGGAACTTTATGAATTGGAGCTGTAAGTTAACTCTTTGACAGAGAGAGCGAGATGGTGGTGGGGGACAGCCCCCAGTGAAATCAGAGGTGAGAGCACAAAGCAATACAGTAGGCAGACTCCGGTTTTTTTGGGGGGAGATGCTCGAGAATATCCGGGTGGACTCCTGAGGCTCGATCCCGCATTTGCGTATGCCGAGCCTCCTTCCTCATGACCTTTGTCCAGAGTGGAATGCCTCCCCGGCTCCCGGCACATGATCAGTGCATGCTCAGTCACGATATCAGTGCCTGCTCAGCCACGTGATCACTGACGGCACAGTCACGTGATCAGCGCCTCTCAGTCACGTGATCACCGTATGATAAACACGTGATCAGTGAACGACCAGCCACGTGATCACTGCATGCGCGGTCAGGTGGTCAGTTCCTGATCAGCCACCTGATCAGTGCGTGCACAGTCCCCTGATCAGCGCCTGTCAGTCACTGATCACTGCCTGATAAACACGTGATCAGTGCCCGAACAGCCACGTCATCAGTGCATGCGCAGTCACGTGATCAGTGCATGATAGCCACGTGATCAGTGCGTGCACAGTCCCATGATCAGCGCCTGTCAGTCACTGATCATTGCCTGATAAACACGTGATCAGTGCATGATGAGCCATGTGATCAGTGCCCGATCAGCCACGTCATCAGTGCATGCGCAGTCACGTCATCAGTGCATGATAGCCACGTGATCAGTGCATGCTCAGTCACGTGATCTGGACTTGATCAGCCACGTGATCAGTGCCTGCAGAGTCACGTGATCAGGGCCTGCTGAGCTGCGTGATTCCTGCCGGCTCATCTGCATGACAATTGCCAGCTGAGCTGCGTGATTCCTGTCGGCTCATCTGCTTGACAATTGCCAGCTGAGCTGCGTGATTCCTGCCTGGTCACGTGCTTGATTATTGCCAGTTGAGCAGCATGATTCGTCACTGCTGAGCTCCATGCTTATTGCCTGCTGATTGCGTGGTTCGTGTCTGCTCAGCTCTTTGAGTATTGCCTCCTGAGGTCCCTGTTCGGTCGCCACCTGCCGGGGACCAGCCCCAACTGATCCAGGGTATTCGAAGGAGAGATGGCCTAGGCGACTATTTATATGCTAATCAGAGATGTCAAGAATAATAGTATGAGGAGAGCTCAGTAGGAAAATTCGGTGGAGAAAAGAGACTGAGTAGCTTGGTTTACGCGGAAGACCAATCAAACTTCAAGACAAGAAGTTTGCACCACTTACGTAGGCCGCAGGCGCCCTCTCGAATAGCCAAAGGTGCCTCACCCTAGACACCTTCTCGAGTGGGTCTTAGCAGCCCAGGCATAATTAGTAAGCGTGGTTGGTTCCGCGCTCCAGATGGAGACTCAGCTGGAAGTTAAAGGGAAGAATGACAAGGAACTTTATGAATTGGAGCTGTAAGTTAACTCTTTGATAGAGAGAGCGAGATGGTGGTGGGGGACAGCCCCCAGTGAAATCAGAGGTGAGAGCACAAAGCAATACAGTAGGCAGACTCCGGTTTTTTTGGGGGAGATGCTCGAGAATATCCGGGTGGACTCCTGAGGCTCGATCCCGCATTTGCGTATGCCGAGCCTCCTTCCTCATGACCTTTGTCCAGAGTGGAATGCCTCCCCGGCTCCCGGGACATGATCAGTGCATGCTCAGTCACGATATCAGTGCCTGCTCAGCCACGGGATCACTGACGGCACAGTCACGTGATCAGCGCCTCTCAGTCACGTGATCACCGTATGATAAACACGTGATCAGTGAACGACCAGCCACGTGATCTCTGCATGCGCGGTCAGGGGGTCAGTTCCTGATCAGCCACCTGATCAGTGCGTGCACAGTCCCCTGATCAGCGCCTGTCAGTCACTGATCACTGCCTGATAAACACGTGATCAGTGCATGATGAGCCATGTGATCAGTGCGTGCACAGTCCCATGATCAGCGCCTGTCAGTCACTGATCATTGCCTGATAAACACGTGATCAGTGCATGATGAGCCATGTGATCAGTGCCCGATCAGCCACGTCATCAGTGCATGCGCAGTCACGTCATCAGTGCATGATAGCCACGTGATCAGTGCATGCTCAGTCACGTGATCTGGACTTGATCAGCCACGTGATCAGTGCCTGCAGAGTCACGTGATCAGGGCCTGCTGAGCTGCGTAATTCCTGCCAGCTCATCTGCATGACAATTGCCAGCTGAGCTGCGTGATTCCTGTCGGCTCATCTGCTTGACAATTGCCAGCTGAGCTGCGTGATTCCTGCCTGGTCACGTGCTTGATTATTGCCAGTTGAGCAGCATGATTCGTCACTGCTGAGCTCCATGCTTATTGCCTGCTGATTGCGTGGTTCGTGTCTGCTCAGCTCTTTGAGTATTGCCTCCTGAGGTCCCTGTTCGGTCGCCACCTGCCGGGGACCAGCCCCAACTGATCCAGGGTATTCGAAGGAGAGATGGCCTAGGCGACTATTTATATGCTAATCAGAGATGTCAAGAATAATAGTATGAGGAGAGCTCAGTAGGAAAATTCGGTGGAGAAAAGAGACTGAGTAGCTTGGTTTACGCGGAAGACCAATCAAACTTCAAGACAAGAAGTTTGCACCACTTACGTAGGCCGCAGGCGCCCTCTCGAATAGCGAAAGGTGCCTCACCCTAGACACCTTCTCGAGTGGGTCTTAGCAGCCCAGGCATAATTAGTAAGCGTGGTGGGTTCCGCGCTCCAGATGGAGACTCAGCTGGAAGTTAAAGGGAAGAATGACAAGGAACTTTATGAATTGGAGCTGTAAGTTAACTCTTTGACAGAGAGAGCGAGATGGTGGTGGGGGACAGCCCCCAGTGAAATCAGAGGTGAGAGCACAAAGCAATACAGTAGGCAGACTCCGGTTTTTTTGGGGGGAGATGCTCGAGAATATCCGGGTGGACTCCTGAGGCTCGATCCCGCATTTGCGTATGCCGAGCCTCCTTCCTCATGACCTTTGTCCAGAGTGGAATGCCTCCCCGGCTCCCGGCACATGATCAGTGCATGCTCAGTCACGATATCAGTGCCTGCTCAGCCACGTGATCACTGACGGCACAGTCACGTGATCAGCGCCTCTCAGTCACGTGATCACCGTATGATAAACACGTGATCAGTGAACGACCAGCCACGTGATCACTGCATGCGCGGTCAGGTGGTCAGTTCCTGATCAGCCACCTGATCAGTGCGTGCACAGTCCCCTGATCAGCGCCTGTCAGTCACTGATCACTGCCTGATAAACACGTGATCAGTGCCCGAACAGCCACGTCATCAGTGCATGCGCAGTCACGTGATCAGTGCATGATAGCCACGTGATCAGTGCGTGCACAGTCCCATGATCAGCGCCTGTCAGTCACTGATCATTGCCTGATAAACACGTGATCAGTGCATGATGAGCCATGTGATCAGTGCCCGATCAGCCACGTCATCAGTGCATGCGCAGTCACGTCATCAGTGCATGATAGCCACGTGATCAGTGCATGCTCAGTCACGTGATCTGGACTTGATCAGCCACGTGATCAGTGCCTGCAGAGTCACGTGATCAGGGCCTGCTGAGCTGCGTGATTCCTGCCGGCTCATCTGCATGACAATTGCCAGCTGAGCTGCGTGATTCCTGCCTGGTCACGTGCTTGATTATTGCCAGTTGAGCAGCATGATTCGTCACTGCTGAGCTCCATGCTTATTGCCTGCTGATTGCGTGGTTCGTGTCTGCTCAGCTCTTTGAGTATTGCCTCCTGAGGTCCCTGTTCGGTCGCCACCTGCCGGGGACCAGCCCCAACTGATCCAGGGTATTCGAAGGAGAGATGGCCTAGGCGACTATTTATATGCTAATCAGAGATGTCAAGAATAATAGTATGAGGAGAGCTCAGTAGGAAAATTCGGTGGAGAAAAGAGACTGAGTAGCTTGGTTTACGCGGAAGACCAATCAAACTTCAAGACAAGAAGTTTGCACCACTTACGTAGGCCGCAGGCGCCCTCTCGAATAGCGAAAGGTGCCTCACCCTAGACACCTTCTCGAGTGGGTCTTAGCAGCCCAGGCATAATTAGTAAGCGTGGTGGGTTCCGCGCTCCAGATGGAGACTCAGCTGGAAGTTAAAGGGAAGAATGACAAGGAACTTTATGAATTGGAGCTGTAAGTTAACTCTTTGACAGAGAGAGCGAGATGGTGGTGGGGGACAGCCCCCAGTGAAATCAGAGGTGAGAGCACAAAGCAATACAGTAGGCAGACTCCGGTTTTTTGGGGGGAGATGCTCGAGAATATCCGGGTGGACTCCTGAGGCTCGATCCCGCATTTGCGTATGCCGAGCCTCCTTCCTCATGACCTTTGTCCAGAGTGGAATGCCTCCCCGGCTCCCGGGACATGATCAGTGCATGCTCAGTCACGATATCAGTGCCTGCTCAGCCACGGGATCACTGACGGCACAGTCACGTGATCAGCGCCTCTCAGTCACGTGATCACCGTATGATAAACACGTGATCAGTGAACGACCAGCCACGTGATCACTGCATGCGCGGTCAGGTGGTCAGTTCCTGATCAGCCACCTGATCAGTGCGTGCACAGTCCCCTGATCAGCGCCTGTCAGTCACTGATCACTGCCTGATAAACACGTGATCAGTGCGTGATAGCCACGTGATCAGTGCGTGCACAGTCCCATGATCAGCGCCTGTCAGTCACTGATCATTGCCTGATAAACACGTGATCAGTGCATGATGAGCCATGTGATCAGTGCCCGATCAGCCACGTCATCAGTGCATGCGCAGTCACGTCATCAGTGCATGATAGCCACGTGATCAGTGCATGCTCAGTCACGTGATCTGGACTTGATCAGCCACGTGATCAGTGCCTGCAGAGTCACGTGATCAGGGCCTGCTGAGCTGCGTGATTCCTGCCGGCTCATCTGCATGACAATTGGCAGCTGAGCTGCGTGATTCCTGTCGGCTCATCTGCTTGACAATTGCCAGCTGAGCTGCGTGATTCCTGCCTGGTCACGTGCTTGATTATTGCCAGTTGAGCAGCATGATTCGTCACTGCTGAGCTCCATGCTTATTGCCTGCTGATTGCGTGGTTCGTGTCTGCTCAGCTCTTTGAGTATTGCCTCCTGAGGTCCCTGTTCGGTCGCCACCTGCCGGGGACCAGCCCCAACTGATCCAGGGTATTCGAAGGAGAGATGGCCTAGGCGACTATTTATATGCTAATCAGAGATGTCAAGAATAATAGTATGAGGAGAGCTCAGTAGGAAAATTCGGTGGAGAAAAGAGACTGAGTAGCTTGGTTTACGCGGAAGACCAATCAAACTTCAAGACAAGAAGTTTGCACCACTTACGTAGGCCGCAGGCGCCCTCTCGAATAGCGAAAGGTGCCTCACCCTAGACACCTTCTCGAGTGGGTCTTAGCAGCCCAGGCATAATTAGTAAGCGTGGTGGGTTCCGCGCTCCAGATGGAGACTCAGCTGGAAGTTAAAGGGAAGAATGACAAGGAACTTTATGAATTGGAGCTGTAAGTTAACTCTTTGACAGAGAGAGCGAGATGGTGGTGGGGGACAGCCCCCAGTGAAATCAGAGGTGAGAGCACAAAGCAATACAGTAGGCAGACTCCGGTTTTTTTGGGGGAGATGCTCGAGAATATCCGGGTGGACTCCTGAGGCTCGATCCCGCATTTGCGTATGCCGAGCCTCCTTCCTCATGACCTTTGTCCAGAGTGGAATGCCTCCCCGGCTCCCGGCACATGATCAGTGCATGCTCAGTCACGATATCAGTGCCTGCTCAGCCACGTGATCACTGACGGCACAGTCACGTGATCAGCGCCTCTCAGTCACGTGATCACCGTATGATAAACACGTGATCAGTGAACGACCAGCCACGTGATCACTGCATGCGCGGTCAGGTGGTCAGTTCCTGATCAGCCACCTGATCAGTGCGTGCACAGTCCCCTGATCAGCGCCTGTCAGTCACTGATCACTGCCTGATAAACACGTGATCAGTGCCCGAACAGCCACGTCATCAGTGCATGCGCAGTCACGTGATCAGTGCATGATAGCCACGTGATCAGTGCGTGCACAGTCCCATGATCAGCGCCTGTCAGTCACTGATCATTGCCTGATAAACACGTGATCAGTGCATGATGAGCCATGTGATCAGTGCCCGATCAGCCACGTCATCAGTGCATGCGCAGTCACGTCATCAGTGCATGATAGCCACGTGATCAGTGCATGCTCAGTCACGTGATCTGGACTTGATCAGCCACGTGATCAGTGCCTGCAGAGTCACGTGATCAGGGCCTGCTGAGCTGCGTGATTCCTGCCGGCTCATCTGCATGACAATTGCCAGCTGAGCTGCGTGATTCCTGTCGGCTCATCTGCTTGACAATTGCCAGCTGAGCTGCGTGATTCCTGCCTGGTCACGTGCTTGATTATTGCCAGTTGAGCAGCATGATTCGTCACTGCTGAGCTCCATGCTTATTGCCTGCTGATTGCGTGGTTCGTGTCTGCTCAGCTCTTTGAGTATTGCCTCCTGAGGTCCCTGTTCGGTCGCCACCTGCCGGGGACCAGCCCCAACTGATCCAGGGTATTCGAAGGAGAGATGGCCTAGGCGACTATTTATATGCTAATCAGAGATGTCAAGAATAATAGTATGAGGAGAGCTCAGTAGGAAAATTCGGTGGAGAAAAGAGACTGAGTAGCTTGGTTTACGCGGAAGACCAATCAAACTTCAAGACAAGAAGTTTGCACCACTTACGAGGCCGCAGGCGCCCTCTCGAATAGCGAAAGGTGCCTCACCCTAGACACCTTCTCGAGTGGGTCTTAGCAGCCCAGGCATAATTAGTAAGCGTGGTGGGTTCCGCGCTCCAGATGGAGACTCAGCTGGAAGTTAAAGGGAAGAATGACAAGGAACTTTATGAATTGGAGCTGTAAGTTAACTCTTTGACAGAGAGAGCGAGATGGTGGTGGGGGACAGCCCCCAGTGAAATCAGAGGTGAGAGCACAAAGCAATACAGTAGGCAGACTCCGGTTTTTTTGGGGGAGATGCTCGAGAATATCCGGGTGGACTCCTGAGGCTCGATCCCGCATTTGCGTATGCCGAGCCTCCTTCCTCATGACCTTTGTCCAGAGTGGAATGCCTCCCCGGCTCCCGGCACATGATCAGTGCATGCTCAGTCACGATATCAGTGCCTGCTCAGCCACGTGATCACTGACGGCACAGTCACGTGATCAGCGCCTCTCAGTCACGTGATCACCGTATGATAAACACGTGATCAGTGAACGACCAGCCACGTGATCACTGCATGCGCGGTCAGGTGGTCAGTTCCTGATCAGCCACCTGATCAGTGCGTGCACAGTCCCCTGATCAGCGCCTGTCAGTCACTGATCACTGCCTGATAAACACGTGATCAGTGCATGACCAGTGATCAGTGCCATCAGCCACGTCATCAGTGCATGCGCAGTCACGTGATCAGTGCATGATAGCCACGTGATCAGTGCGTGCACAGTCCCATGATCAGCGCCTGTCAGTCACTGATCATTGCCTGATAAACACGTGATCAGTGCATGATGAGCCATGTGATCAGTGCCCGATCAGCCACGTCATCAGTGCATGCGCAGTCACGTCATCAGTGCATGATAGCCACGTGATCAGTGCATGCTCAGTCACGTGATCTGGACTTGATCAGCCACGTGATCAGTGCCTGCAGAGTCACGTGATCAGGGCCTGCTGAGCTGCGTGATTCCTGCCGGCTCATCTGCATGACAATTGCCAGCTGAGCTGCGTGATTCCTGCCTGGTCACGTGCTTGATTATTGCCAGTTGAGCAGCATGATTCGTCACTGCTGAGCTCCATGCTTATTGCCTGCTGATTGCGTGGTTCGTGTCTGCTCAGCTCTTTGAGTATTGCCTCCTGAGGTCCCTGTTCGGTCGCCACCTGCCGGGGACCAGCCCCAACTGATCCAGGGTATTCGAAGGAGAGATGGCCTAGGCGACTATTTATATGCTAATCAGAGATGTCAAGAATAATAGTATGAGGAGAGCTCAGTAGGAAAATTCGGTGGAGAAAAGAGACTGAGTAGCTTGGTTTACGCGGAAGACCAATCAAACTTCAAGACAAGAAGTTTGCACCACTTACGTAGGCCGCAGGCGCCCTCTCGAATAGCGAAAGGTGCCTCACCCTAGACACCTTCTCGAGTGGGTCTTAGCAGCCCAGGCATAATTAGTAAGCGTGGTGGGTTCCGCGCTCCAGATGGAGACTCAGCTGGAAGTTAAAGGGAAGAATGACAAGGAACTTTATGAATTGGAGCTGTAAGTTAACTCTTTGACAGAGAGAGCGAGATGGTGGTGGGGACAGCCCCCAGTGAAATCAGAGGTGAGAGCACAAAGCAATACAGTAGGCAGACTCCGGTTTTTTTGGGGGAGATGCTCGAGAATATCCGGGTGGACTCCTGAGGCTCGATCCCGCATTTGCGTATGCCGAGCCTCCTTCCTCATGACCTTTGTCCAGAGTGGAAGGCCTCCCGGCTCCCGGCACATGATCAGTGCATGCTCAGTCACGATATCAGTGCCTGCTCAGCCACGTGATCACTGACGGCACAGTCACGTGATCAGCGCCTCTCAGTCACGTGATCACCATATGATAAACACGTGATCAGTGAACGACCAGCCACGTGATCACTGCATGCGCGGTCAGGTGGTCAGTTCCTGATCAGCCACCTGATCAGTGCGTGCACAGTCCCCTGATCAGCGCCTGTCAGTCACTGATCACTGCCAGATAAACACGTGATCAGTGCATGATGAGCCATGTGATCAGTTCGTGCACAGTCCCATGATCAGCGCCTGTCAGTCACTGATCATTGCCTGATAAACACGTGATCAGTGCCCGAACAGCCACGTCATCAGTGCATGCGCAGTCACGTGATCAGTGCATGATAGCCACGTGATGAGTGCGTGCACAGTCCCATGATCAGCGCCTGTCAGTCACTGATCATTGCCTGATAAACACGTGATCAGTGCATGATGAGCCATGTGATCAGTGCCCGATCAGCCACGTCATCAGTGCATGCGCAGTCACGTCATCAGTGCATGATAGCCACGTGATCAGTGCATGCTCAGTCACGTGATCTGGACTTGATCAGCCACGTGATCAGTGCCTGCAGAGTCACGTGATCAGGGCCTGCTGAGCTGCGTGATTCCTGCCAGCTCATCTGCATGACAATTGCCAGCTGAGCTGCGTGATTCCTGTCGGCTCATCTGCTTGACAATTGCCAGCTGAGCTGCGTGATTCCTGCCTGGTCACGTGCTTGATTATTGCCAGTTGAGCAGCATGATTCGTCACTGCTGAGCTCCATGCTTTTTGCCTGCTGATTGCGTGGTTCGTGTCTGCTCAGCTCTTTGAGTATTGCCTCCTGAGGTCCCTGTTCGGTCGCCACCTGCCGGGGACCAGCCCCAACTGATCCAGGGTATTCGAAGGAGAGATGGCCTAGGCGACTATTTATATGCTAATCAGAGATGTCAAGAATAATAGTATGAGGAGAGCTCAGTAGGAAAATTCGGTGGAGAAAAGAGACTGAGTAGCTTGGTTTACGCGGAAGACCAATCAAACTTCAAGACAAGAAGTTTGCACCACTTACGTAGGCCGCAGGCGCCCTCTCGAATAGCGAAAGGTGCCTCACCCTAGACACCTTCTCGAGTGGGTCTTAGCAGCCCAGGCATAATTAGTAAGCGTGGTGGGTTCCGCGCTCCAGATGGAGACTCAGCTGGAAGTTAAAGGGAAGAATGACAAGGAACTTTATGAATTGGAGCTGTAAGTTAACTCTTTGACAGAGAGAGCGAGATGGTGGTGGGGACAGCCCCCAGTGAAATCAGAGGTGAGAGCACAAAGCAATACAGTAGGCAGACTCCGGTTTTTTTGGGGGGAGATGCTCGAGAATATCCGGGTGGACTCCTGAGGCTCGATCCCGCATTTGCGTATGCCGAGCCTCCTTCCTCATGACCTTTGTCCAGAGTGGAATGCCTCCCCGGCTCCCGGCACATGATCAGTGCATGCTCAGTCACGATATCAGTGCCTGCTCAGCCACGTGATCACTGACGGCACAGTCACGTGATCAGCGCCTCTCAGTCACGTGATCACCGTATGATAAACACGTGATCAGTGAACGACCAGCCACGTGATCACTGCATGCGCGGTCAGGTGGTCAGTTCCTGATCAGCCACCTGATCAGTGCGTGCACAGTCCCCTGATCAGCGCCTGTCAGTCACTGATCACTGCCTGATAAACACGGGATCAGTGCCCGAACAGCCACGTCATCAGTGCATGCGCAGTCACGTGATCAGTGCATGATAGCCACGTGATCAGTGCGTGCACAGTCCCATGATCAGCGCCTGTCAGTCACTGATCATTGCCTGATAAACACGTGATCAGTGCATGATGAGCCATGTGATCAGTGCCCGATCAGCCACGTCATCAGTGCATGCGCAGTCAGGTCATCAGTGCATGATAGCCACGTGATCAGTGCATGCTCAGTCACGTGATCTGGACTTGATCAGCCACGTGATCAGTGCCTGCAGAGTCACGTGATCAGGGCCTGCTGAGCTGCGTGATTCCTGCCGGCTCATCTGCATGACAATTGCCAGCTGAGCTGCGTGATTCCTGTCGGCTCATCTGCTTGACAATTGCCGGCTGAGCTGCGTGATTCCTGCCTGGTCACGTGCTTGATTATTGCCAGTTGAGCAGCATGATTCGTCACTGCTGAGCTCCATGCTTATTGCCTGCTTATTGCGTGGTTCGTGTCTGCTCAGCTCTCTGAGTATTGCCTCCTGAGGTCCCTGTTCGGTCGCCACCTGCCGGGTACCAGCCCCAACTGATCCAGGGTATTCGAAGGAGAGATGGCCTCAGGCGACTATTTATATGCTAATCAGAGATGTCAAGAATAATAGTATGAGGAGAGCTCAGTAGGAAAATTCGGTGGAGAAAAGAGACTGAGTAGCTTGGCTTACGCGGAAGACCAATCAAACATCAAGACAAGAAGTTTGCACCA